>NW_024608420.1:0-62124 GCF_018296145.1 Oncorhynchus tshawytscha
AGTAGTAGTCTTTATCCTTATAACACAGTAGTAGTAGTAGTAGTAGTCTTTATCCTTATAGTAGTAGTAGTAGTAGTCTTTATCCTTATAACACAGTAGAGTAGTAGTAGTAGTCTTTATCCTTATAACACAGTAGTAGTAGTAGTAGTCTTTATCCTTATAACACAGTAGTAGTAGTAGTAGTAGTAGTAGTAGTAGTCGTTATCCTTATAATACAGTAGTAGTAGTAGTAGTCTTTATCCTTATAACACAGTAGTAGTAGTAGTAGTCTTTATCCTTATAATACAGTAGTAGTAGTAGTAGTATTTATCCTTATAATACAGTAGTAGTAGTAGTAGTAGTCTTTATCCTTATAACACAGTAGAGTAGTAGTAGTAGTAGTAGTAGTAGTAGTAGTAGTCTTTATCCTTATAACACAGTAGAGTAGTAGTAGTAGTAGTAGTCTTTATCCTTATAAACACTAGAGTAGTAGTAGTAGTAGTAGTAGTAGTAGTAGTAGTCTTTATCCTTATTAGGAGTAGTAGTAGTAGTAGTAGTAGTAGTAGTCTTTATCCTTATAACACAGTAGAGAGTAGTAGTAATCTTTATCCTTATAACACAGTAGTAGTAGTAGTAGTAAGTACAGTCGTTATCCTTATAATAGTAGTAGTAGTAGTAGTCTTTATCAGTAGTAGTAGTAGTAGTCTTTATCCACAGTAGTAGTAGTAGTCTTTATCCTTATAACACAGTAGTAGTAGTAGAATTCTTTATCCTTATAATACAGTAGTAGTAGTAGTCTTTATCCTTATAACACAGTAGAGTAGTAGTAGTAGTAGTCTTTATCCTTATAACACAGTAGAGTAGTAGTAGTAGTAGTAGTAGTAGTAGTAGTCTTTATCCTTATAACAAAGTAGAGTAGTAGTTGTCTTTATCCTTATAACACAGTAGAGTAGTAGCAGAGACGGTAGAGCGTAATGTACTTGATTAATATCTATTGAAACAAACAATATCCACTCCACATATATAGATTTTCTGCATTATTTTTCATTAGCGACATGACTACTATCCTACTCTGCTGGCATTGTAACCTGCCAGTGCCAGTGGTTGGCTATAGAACATAAATGTGTGTCTGTGCTAGTCTTTTAAGTGGGGCCAAGTTAACACTTTGCAGCTCACCTAAACCCCCCTATCAAGCAGCAGCAGCTGTAGAGAACCCCCAAGCCTCCACAGACTTAATCCAATTTGACTGGTCATCACTGGAGGCCGTAGCTGCATGGAACATAGGCCACGGCTCAAATGGTACCCTGTTCCTTATACAGTGTACTACGTTTGACTAGCGGGTTCCCTACGGGCCCTGGTCAAAAGTAGTGCACTATATAGGGACTAGAACAGCATGGGACCTGGGTGGATAACCTTTTTACTCTGCATTAGTGGAAAGGTTTATCATTTCATTTCTGTTCTTAGTCTGATTTAGCTGTGGTGGGAAGAATATTAAATGAATCAGATAGTTAGTCTATACCGGTACGGCATTATTTAATTTCTCTCCAAAGAACAGGGCTATTTACATAGTTTAATTAATAATACAATACTGTGTCTTTCTAGGGGTGGGTGGGTGGGGGTTCCCACAAGAGTTGGAAAAGAGTTGGAAATGATGGATTACTGTGAACAATATCTAATATCTGAGTTTGTTTTTACGTTACCAAAGAAATGCCATGACATGAATGGCTATTAGACACAGTCATTAACACAGGACCAATTGTAGAAGGACATGCCATCTGGCGTTTAGACTAGGGTAGGCCTAATAATCTGGTAATAATCTGGTTGATATATGTTAATCAGAGCAATTAACCACTAATTTTCTGCATCTTCTACACTAACAGTGTTTGGGTAGAAATCAACTGTTTTCTTTGCTATACTGTTCATGTCGAAAGCTTGAATGTTAAAACAATATATTTTTTCCAGCACATCATTTATTCACATTTTTAAGTGGGTGTACTTTTGTTCCAAATCAAATCAAATCAAATTTTATTTGTCACATACACATGGTTAGCAGATGTTAATGCGAGTGTAGCGAAATGCTTGTGCTTCTAGTTCCGACAATGCAGTAATAACGAACAAGTAATCTAACTAACAATTCCAAAAAAACTACTGTCTTATACACAGTGTAAGGGGATAAAGAATATGTACATAAGGATATATGAATGAGTGATGGTACAGAGCAGCATAGGCAAGATACAGTAGATGATATCGAGTACAGTATATACATATGAGATAAGTATGTAAACCAAGTGGCATAGTTAAAGTGGCTAGTGATACATGTATTACATAAGGATGCAGTCGATGATATAGAGTACAGTATCAACGTATGCATATGAGATGAATAATGTAGGGTAAGTAACATTATATAAGGTAGCATTGTTTAAAGTGGCTAGTGATATATTTACATAATTTCCCATCAATTCTCATGATTAAAGTGGCTGGAGTAGAGTCAGTGTCATTGACAGTGTGTTGGCAGTAGCCACTCAATGTTAGTGGTGGCTGTTTAACAGTCTGATGGCCTTGAGATAGAAGCTGTTTTTCAGTCTCTCGGTCCCAGCTTTGATGCACCTGTACTGACCTCGCCTTCTGGATGACAGCGGGGTGAACAGGCAGTGGCTCGGGTGGTTGATGTCCTTGATGATCTTTATGGCCTTCCTGTAGCATCGGGTGGTGTAGGTGTCCTGGAGGGCAAGTAGTTTGCCCCCGGTGATGCGTTGTGCAGACCTCACTACCCTCTGGAGAGCCTTACGGTTGAGGGCGGTGCAGTTGCCATACCAGGCGGTGATACAGCCCGCCAGGATGCTCTCGATTGTGCATCTGTGCATCTGTAGAAGTTTCCATGCACCAGTTGCATGTTAAAGGGGAAATCCACAGTTGAAACAATAATGCGAACTACCCGCCATTGTTTCAGTAAAAGGCTCAGTGATGGGGCTGTAAGAATTGTACTACTCTATAGACAGAGCTATGGATGCAATGACCGACCGTCCATTAAATCAAAAATATATTTTTTACCATGTTTTAAGGCTGCACATTGTTTGTTTACGTTTACATTATTACACTCATTGGAGTAAACAATATTTTTGGGGGTTCTGAAGGGTACAACAGATGAACTAAGCTCATGAGCCAAGTTATATTCTTCAAAACAATGGGTACATATCATTCATTTAGTAATACTGGCCATGCACATAAACTCTATGAAAGGACACAGATATTTTATCTTTGCATTAATTCTATGAATAATATCAATATTTCTCAATCCTTAACATTAATAAAAATATTTGTTCAACCTTGTCCTTGAACTGTACTGTAATTTAAATCTAACTGGTTTTGATTAGCTTCCATCTCCGCTTGTTGGATGCTTCATAGAAGCAGTGCATATGGTTCGGGGACAGTGAATCATCCAAGGGAACGCGACTCCTCGGCCAGAGAAACTGCTACCGCTGAAATAATCTTGCAGTTAATCCACACCAGACATATCAGACAGCTGTCATTGGCCGAGCTGGCCGGCCAGCCACGTGGGGAGTCACGTCTTGGCACCGTCTACCACAGATCTCTCGGAGACAATCTTCATATTGCAGCGTCGCTAAGCAGCAGAGCTGGGTTCAAATGGTATTTTGAATAGTATGTTATTCCAGACAGGCTTGAGCAAATGCATGAAATGTTTGAATGATTTCAAATTGTGTTTGAATCCAGGTCTGCTAACCAGTGTGATTCATCTTTGTTCTCGATCACAGCCGTAAAACAAATCACCATCCTCCACAGATCAATCAGGGAGGAGAGAAGCAGAGGAGAGGAGAAGAGAGGAAGAGAAGAAGAAAATTCCTATTATTATGTACTTATGCACTATCTACAGATGCTCCTCTGTTTCTTCTGCCACATGTACGTCTCGCCCGGGGACCCTGTAGTTTAAATGTCACAGAGGTGTTCATTGAAATTGACACAATTAACTCAACAATCAGCTGAGACACATCTGACAGGCCACAATCAGGAGATATCCCTGTATCCCTGCACGTACACCTGAGCAACAGCAGCACCAGGCAGCCTCACAAATGACATCCTAATTCCTATATAGTGCACTACTTTTGACCAGTGTCTATAGAGCTCTGGTCAAAAGTAGTGCACTATATAGGGAATAGGGTGCCATTTGGGACGCATGCTTGGAGAAACAGATGAAGACGTGAGTCTGCTGCTGCCTCTGCTGCTGGCGATGCTAATGTCTCTCTGGTGACCTCCATGTATAATTAATATGCAGTAGCTTCATTCCTCAACTGATATGACCATGTATTATGTAAAGACTGGCTTTCAAAATATACACCTCATTAAATAAATCAAACACGTGAGGCACTTAATGGTATTTGATCTCCCTCTGTCCCTGTCTCTCTCTCTCTCTCTCTATATATATATATATATATATTTTGAATGTCCATGAGCGCTATACAGGAAATAATTGAAAAACACAAAATGTGCTATTTTCCAGGAGAGGTTTTGAAAGCAGTGAAAGAAGGAATTCCAGTAATTGACTGTCTTATAGAGGGAAAAACAGCTGAGGAGTGAATGAACTACAGATACAACCCTGATGTTTAGGACATACTGTAACTCCTAGAGGAATCAGACAGCTGCTGTATCATGGAGCCTTCAGACAGTAATCACATCCCTTGACTTCTTCCACATTTTGTAGTGTTACAGCCAAAATTGAGTAAATTTAGTTTTTTGGGGGTCACTGGCCTACACACAATATCCCATATTATCAAAGTGGAATTATGTTTCCAGTAATTTTTACAAATTCATTAAAAATGAATAGCTGAAATATCTTAAATCAATAAGTATTCAACCCCTTTGTTATGGCAAGGAGCCTAAATACGTTCAGGAGTAAACATGTGCTGAACAAATCACATAATAAGTTACATGGACTCCGTGTGCAATAATAGTGCTTAACAAGATTTTTGAACGACTACCTCATCTGTACCTCACACATACAATTATATGTAAGGTCCCTTATATTAAACCACAAAGACAATGGAGGTTTTCCAATGCCTTGCAAAAGAAGGGCACCTAGATTGTTAAAAAATGTAAAAGCAGACATTGAATATCCCTTTGAGCATGGTGAAGTTATTATTTACACTTTGGATGGTTTATCATTACACCCAGTCACTACAAAGATACAGGTGTCCTTCATAACTCAGTTGCCGGAGAGGAAGGAAACCACTCAGCGATTTCACGATGAGGCCAATGGTGACTTTAAAACAGTTACAGAGTTTAATGGCTGTGATAGAAGAAAAATGGAGGATGGACCAATAGATTTGTTGTTGATCATTGCTAGACAACCATTTTCAAGTCTTGCCTTAGATGTTCAAGTCGATTTAAGTCAAAACTGTAACTCAGCCACTCAGGAAAATTCATTGTCTTCTTGGTTAGACACTCCCGGGTAGATTTGGCCTTGTGAATTGATCGCCCCCATCTAGCCTCAGAGTTTGTTCTGTTAGGTGACCTAAACTGGGATATGCTTAACACCCCGCCAGTCCTACAATCTAAGCTAGATGCCCTCAATCTCACACAAATCATCAAGGAACCCACCAGGTACAACCCTAACTCTGTAAACAAGGGCACCCTCATAGACGTCATCCTGACCAACTGGCCCTCCAAATACACCTCCGCTGTCTTCAACCAGGATCTCAGCGATCACTGCCTCATTGCCTGTATCCGCTACGGAGCCGCAGTCAAACGACCACCCCTCATCACTGTCAAACGCTCCCTAAAACACTTCTGTGAGCAGGCCTTTCTAATCGACCTGGCCCGGGTATCCTGGAAGGACATTGACCTCATCCCGTCAGTTGAGGATGCCTGGTCATTCTTTAAAAGTAACTTCCTCACCATTTTAGATAAGCATGCTCCGTTCAAAAAATGCAGAACTAAGAACAGATACAGTCCTTGGTTCACCCCAGACCTGACTGCCCTCGACCAGCACAAAAACATCCTGTGGCGGACTGCAATAGCATCGAATAGTCCCCGGGATATGCAACTGTTCAGGGAAGTCCGGAACCAATACACGCAGTCAGTCAGGAAAGCTAAGGCCAGCTTCTTCAGGCAGAAGTTTGCATCCTGTAGCTCCAACTCCAAAAAGTTCTGGGACACTGTGAAGTCCATGGAGAACAAGAGCACCTCCTCCCAGCTGACCACTGCACTGAGGCTAGGTAACACGGTCACCACCGATAAATCCATGATTATCGAAAACTTCAATAAGCATTTCTCAACGGCTGGCCATGCCTTCCGCCTGGCTACTCCAACCTCGGCCAACAGCTCCGCCCCCTGGCAGCTCCTCGCCCAAGCCTCTCCAGGTTCTCCTTTACCCAAATCCAGATAGCAGATGTTCTGAAAGAGCTGCAAAACCTGGAACCGTACAAATCAGCTGGGCTTGACAATCTGGACCCCCTATTTCTGAAACTTTCCGCCGCCATTGTCGCAACCCCTATTACCAGCCTGTTCAACCTCTCTTTCATATCGTCTGAGATCCCCAAGGATTGGAAAGCTGCCGCAGTCATCCCCCTCTTCAAAGGGGAGACACCCTGGACCCAAACTGTTACAGACCTATATCCATCCTGCCCTGCCTATCTAAAGGTCTTCGAAAGCCAAGTCAACAAACAGGTCACTGACCATCTCGAATCCCACCGTACCTTCTCCGCTGTGCAATCTGGTTTCCGAGCCGGTCACGGGTGCACCTCAGCCACACTCAAGGTACTAAACGATATCATAACCGCCATCGATAAAAGACAGTACTGTGCAGCCGTCTTCATTGACCTTGCCAAGGCTTTCGACTCTGTCAATCACCATATTCTTATCGGCAGACTCAGTAGCCTCGGTTTTTCGGATGACTGCCTTGCCTGGTTCACCAATTACTTTGCAGACAGAGTTCAGTGTGTCAAATCGGAGGGCATGCTGTCCGGTCCTCTCGCAGTCTCTATGGGGTGCCACAGGGTTCAATTCTCGGGCCGACTCTTTTCTCTGTATATATCAATGATGTTGCTCTTGCTGCGGGCGATTCCCTGATCCACCTCTACGCAGACGACACCATTCTATATACTTTCGGCCCGTCATTGGACACTGTGCTATCTAACCTCCAAACAAGCTTCAATGCCATACAACACTCCTTCCGTGGCCTCCAACTGCTCTTAAACGCTAGTAAAACCAAATGCATGCTTTTCAACCGATCGCTGCCTGCACCCGCATGCCCGACTAGCATCACCACCCTGGATGGTTCCGACCTTGAATATGTGGACATCTATAAGTACCTAGGTGTCTGGCTAGACTGCAAACTCTCCTTCCAGACTCATATCAAACATCTCCAATCGAAAATCAAATCAAGAGTCGGCTTTCTATTCCGCAACAAAGCCTCCTTCACTCACGCCGCCAAGCTTACCCTAGTAAAACTGACTATCCTTCCGATCCTCGACTTCGGCGATGTCATCTACAAAATGGCTTCCAACACTCTACTCAGCAAACTGGATGCAGTCTATCACAGTGCCATCCGTTTTGTCACTACAGCACCTTATACCACCCACCACTGCGACCTGTATGCTCTAGTCGGCTGGCCCTCGTTACATATTCGTCGCCAGACCCACTGGCTCCAGGTCATCTACAAGTCCATGCTAGGTAAAGCTCCGCCTTATCTCAGTTCACTGGTCACGATGGCAACACCCATCCGTAGCACGCGCTCCAGCAGGTGTATCTCACTGATCATCCCTAAAGCCAACACCTCATTTGGCCGCCTTTCGTTCCAGTACTCTGCTGCCTGTGACTGGAACGAATTGCAAAATCGCTGAAGTTGGAGACTTTTATCTCCCTCACCAACTTCAAACATCAGCTATCTGAGCAGCTAACCGATCGCTGCAGCTGTACATAGTCTATTGGTAAATAGCCCACCCATTTTCACCTACCTCATCCCCATACTGTTTTTATTTATTTACTTTTCTGCTCTTTTGCACACCAATATCTCTACCTGTACATGACCATCTGATCATTTATCACTCCAGTGTTAATCTGCAAAATTGTAATTATTCGCCTACCTCCTCATGCCTTTTGCACACATTGTATATAGACTCCCCCTTTGTTTTCTACTGTGTTATTGACTTGTTAATTGTTTATTCCATGTGTAACTCTGTGTTGTCTGCTCACACTGCTATGCTTTATCTTGGCCAGGTCGCAGTTGCAAATGAGAACTTGTTCTCAACTAGCCTACCTGGTTAAATAAAGGTGAAATAAAAAAAATATTAAAAATTGTCCTGCTGAAAGGTGAATTCAACTCCTGTGTCTGTTGGAAGGCAGACTGAACCAGGTTTTGCTCTAGGATTTTGCCTATGCTTACCTCCATTCCGTAAAATTCTTATCCTGAAAAACTCCCCAGTCCTTAACGATTACAAACATACCCATAACATGATGCAGTCATCACTATGCTTGAAAATATGGAAAGTGGTACTCAGTAATGTGTTGTATTGGAGTTGCCCCAAACATAATACTTTGTATTCAGGATAAAAAGTGAATTGCTTTGCCACATTTTATGCACTACTACTTATGTGCCTTACTGCAAACAGGATGCATGTTTTGGAATATTTGTATTCTGTACAGGCTTCCTTTTTTTCACTCTGTCAATTAGGTTAGTAGTGTGGAGTAACTACAATGTTGTTGATCCATCCTCAGTGTTCTCCCATCACAGCCATTAGACTGTAACTGTTTTAAAATCACCATTGGCCTCAATCATGACCTAGTTCAATCAGATCAAATTATCATGACCTAGTCGAATCAGATCACATTATTACACCGGCCTAACCCAGACGACGCTGGGCCAATTGTGCGCCGCCCTATGGGACTCCCAATCACGGCGGTTGTGATGCAGCCTGGATTCGAACCAGGGTGTCTGTAGTGATGCCTCTAGCACTGAGCTGCAGTGCCTTAGAATCCCTGGACAGGACACTATTCTATCTCCTGTTTTTGTAGCCTGATGTAGTTTGATGTACAAGTACACCCCTTGGACAGGACACCAGTCTATCGCAGGGTCGATAACACATGACACCTGCATATTTGAAGTAAAGTGTTACCAGAGTTGTTCTCCTAAAACCATGGCAGTCACAGCCTCGACCAGAGCAGTAGCACGTGTGTGGAAACAAGTTTCATTTTAAGCATGCTTACGTCTTCAGCTCTCTGCTTCTACCTGCTCGCACAGTGAATCAAAAATAACATTCCTCCTTCTGCCAGGGGCTCAGATGATAACAACAGAATTTTCATTCCACATGTGGATTCAAATATATTCAACATCTTTAAACTAGTTTCAGCATTTGCTTTAGTCTTCTAAAAGTGCCAGCTAGAAGGGTTTTGCAGTCTTGCGACTACCCTATTGGTGCCATTGTGCCAGGCAAGCTAAATCAAGCCCAGATATGTCTTTGAATGACTTCAAGTATTACTTGAACCCAGGTCTGTTTCATTCAACTATTTTTGGGCTCTTGTCCAATATCACTAAAACCTGAGCTGTTAAAGGGTGGCGCGAGCACATACAGCAAACCCATATAGCTAAGAGTGTCCACAGTGGTATCTCACTGTGTGTGTGTGTGTGTGTGTGTGTGTGTGTGTTTGCGTGTTTGTGTGTCCTCAGCGGTATCTCTCACTTCCATATGGAGGGAATTTGCTTAGTCAGGGAGGGTGATGGTTACCATAGAGATCCTATAATTCTATGATGGTAACATGGGTTCACAACAACAGCTTCACAGTTGCTTGTGTTGCTTTCTGGGTAGAAAAGTCACATATGAAATATATTAGGCCTAGCTTTAATTAGATGCATTGAGGTAACACTTAACATTAAGTTACTCTTATAGCTGTGAAGTAATGCTGGACTTAAACTAGTTACAACATCGTATCAACATGTTGTGACATAGTCAGCGGTTGTCACGACTTCCGCCAAAGTTGGTCCCTGTCCTTGTTCGGGCGGCGTTCGGCGGTCGACGTCACCGACCTTCTAGCCATCGCCGAACCACTTTTCATTTTCCATTGGTTTTGTCTTGTCTTCCATCACAACTCGTTCCAATTCCATCAATTACATGTTGTGTATTTAATCCTCTGTTCCCCCCCGTGTCCTTGTCTGTAATTGTTTGTTGTAGTGCTTGTGCAACGGTATGCTGGTAATGACTGGATTTTGTTTGACCCATTTATTGTATTATTCTGTTTACGGTGGTTTATGGTTATTAAACACAACCGTTGTAAATCAGTTTCCGCTCTCCTGCGCCTGACTTCTCTGCCGCCAGTAGCATCACATAAAGGCGGTGGAAAAACTACACAATTGTCATAATTGAGTAAAAGTAAAGATAACTTAATAGAAAATGACTCACCCAGTAAAATACTACTTGAGTAAAAGTCTAAAACGTATTTGGTTTTAAATATACTTAAGTGTCAAAAGTAAATGTAATTGCTACAATATACTTAAGAATCAAAGTAAAAGTATAAATCATTTCAAATTCTTTATATTAAGCAAACAAGATGGCACGATTCTCTTATTTATTTTTATATTAGTATAGCCAGGGGCACACTCCAACACTCCAACATCATTTACAAATTAAGCATTTGTGTTTGATGAGTCCGCCAGATCTGAGGCAGTAGGGGTGACCAGGGATGTTCTCTGTTTAGTGAGTCTGCCAGATCAGAGGCAGTATGGATAACCAGGGATGTTCTCTGTTTAGTGAGTCCGCCAGATCAGAGGCAGTAGGGATAACCAGGGATGTTCTCTGTTTAGTGAGTCCGCCAGATCAGAGGCAGTAGGGATAACCAGGGATGTTCTCTGTTTAGTGAGTCCGCCAGATCAGAGGCAGTAGGGGTGACCAGGGATGTTCTCTGTTTAGTGAGTCCGCCAGATCAGAGGCAGTATGGATAACCAGGGATGTTCTCTGTTTAGTGAGTCCGCCAGATCAGAGGCAGTAGGGGTGACCAGGGATGTTCTCTGTTTAGTGAGTCCGCCAGATCAGAGGCAGTATGGATAACCAGGGATGTTCTCTGTTTAGTGAGTCCGCCAGATCAGAGGCAGTAGGGGTGACCAGGGATGTTCTCTGTTTAGTGAGTCCGCCAGATCAGAGGCAGTAGGGATAACCAGGGATGTTCTCTGTTTAGTGAGTCCACCAGATCAGAGGCAGTAGGGGTGACCAGGGATGTTCTCTTGATAAGTGCTTGAATTGGACCATTTCCATGTTCTGCTAAGCGTCCAAAATACATTTGGGGTGTCAGGGATGTAAAAAGTACATTATATTCTTTAGGAATGTAGTAAAGTAAAAGTTGTCACAAATATAAATAGTAAAGAACAGATACCCAAAACAACGACTTACGTAGTACTTTAAAGTATTTTTACTTAAGTACTTTACACCACTGGACATAGTAACTTAATTTAATTACTTTCCAAACGATCCTCATCCTCTAAATAAATCATACTAAAATCAGAGTGGTGGCCATCACACTTCAAACAGAGTGGTGGTCATCACACTTCAAACAGAGTGGTGGTCATCACACTTCAAACAGAGTGGTGGTCATCACACTTCAAGCAGAGTGGTGGTCATCACACTTCAAGCAGAGTGGTGGTCATCACACTTCAAACAGAATGGTGGTCATCACACTTCAAACAGAGTGGTGGTCATCACACTTCAAACAGAGTGGTGGTCATCACACTTCAAACAGAGTGGTGGTCATCACACTTCAAACAGAGTGGTGGTCATCACACTTCAAACAGAGTGGTGGTCATCACACTTAAACAGAGTGGTGGTCATCAACCATCAAACTTCAAACAGAGTGGTGGTCATCAACCATCACACTTCAAACAGAATGGTGGTCATCACACTTCAAACAGAGTGGTGGTCATCACACTTCAAACAGAGTGGTGGTCATCACACTTCAAACAGAGTGGTGGTCATCACACTTCAAACAGAGTGGTGGTCATCACACTTCAAACAGAGTGGTGGTCATCACACATCACACTTTAAGCAGAGTGGTGGTCATCAACCATCACACTTCAAGCAGAGTGGTGGTCATCAACCATCACACTTCAAGCAGAGTGGTGGTCATCACACTTCAAGCAGAGTGGTGGTCATCACACTTCAAACAGAGTGGTGGTCATCACACTTCAAACAGAGTGGTGGTCATCACACTTCAAACAGAGTGGTGGTCAACCAAACTTCAAACAGAGTGGTGGTCATCAACCATCACACTTCAAGCAGAGTGGTGATCATCACACTTCAAACAGAGTGGTGGTCATCACACTTCAAACAGAGTGGTGGTCATCACACTTCAAACAGAGTGGTGGTCATCACACTTCAAACAGAGTGGTGGTCATCACACTTCAAACAGAGTGGTGGTCATCACACTTCAAACAGAGTGGTGGTCATCACACTTCAAACAGAGTGGTGGTCATCACACTTCAAACAGAGTGGTGGTCATCACACTTCAAACAGAGTGGTGGTCATCACACTTCAAACAGAGTGGTGGTCATCACACTTCAAACAGAGTGGTGGTCATCACACTTCAAACAGAGTGGTGGTCATCACACTTCAAACAGAGTGGTGGTCATCACACTTCAAACAGAGTGGTGGTCATCACACTTCAAACAGAGTGGTGGTCATCACACTTCAAACAGAGTGGTGGTCATCACACTTCAAACAGAGTGGTGGTCATCACACTTCCAACAGAGTGGTGGTCATCAAATTTCATACAGAAAAACTTTGGCACCCTCTGGTGTTTCGTTCATACTCCAACCAGCTCCTCTTTTCTCTGTTGAAATCTGCAGAAGGGGAGGAGGGAGGAAGATACAGGGGAGATGGAAGAAGCGAGAGAGGGAGGGAGAGAGAGAAGGTAGGAGTTACAGGGGAGATAGATGGAACAGGAAAGGGAGTGGAGCTAAAGATAGAGAGGGAGGTAGAGGGAGAGGTAATTGGCTGCGTTTGTGATATCAAATCATTTATATTATTTGACCTAATCCAATCAGATCAAATGACCATGACCTAGTCCAATCAGATCAAATGATCATGACCGTGTCCAACCAGATCAAATGATCATGACCGTGTCCAACCAGATCAAATGATCATGACCGTGTCCAACCAGATCAAATGATCATGACCTTGTCCAACCAGATCAAATGATCATGACCTAGTCCAATCAGATCAAATGACCATGACCTAGTCCAATCAGATCAAATGACCATGACCTTGTCCAATCAGATCCAATTATCATGATCTAGTCCAATCAGATCAAATTATCATGATCTAGTCCAATCAGATCAAATTAGCATGACCTAGTCCAATCAGATCAAAGGATCATGACCTTGTTCAATCAGATCAAATGATCATGACCTAGTCCAATCAGATCAAATTACCATGACCTAGTCCAATCAAATGACCATGACCTAGTCCAATCAAATGACCATGACCTTGTCCAATCAGATCAAATGATCATGACCTAGTCCAATCAGATCAAATGATCATGACCGACCTTGTCCAATCAGATCAAATGATCATGACCTTGTCCAATCAAATCAAATGATCATGACCTTGTCCAATCAGATCAAATTATCCTGACCTAGTCCAATCATATCCAATTATCATGATCTAGTCCAATCAGATCAAATTATCATGATCTAGTCCAATCAGATCAAATTAGCATGACCTAGTCCAATCAAATCAAAGGATCATGACCTTGTTCAATCAGATCAAATGAACATGACCTAGTCCAATCAAATGACCATGACCTAGTCCAATCAGATCAAATGACCATGACCTTGTCCAATCAGATCAAATGATCATGACCTTGTCCAATCAGATCAAATGATCATGACCTAGTCCAATCAGATCAAATGATCATGACCTAGTCCAATCAGATCAAATGATCATGACCTAGTCCAATCAGATCAAATGATCATGACCTTGTCCAATCAAATCAAATGATCATGACCTTGTCCAATCAGATCAAATTATCCTGACCTAGTCCAATCAGATCCAATTATCATGATCTAGTCCAATCAGATCAAATTATCATGATCTAGTCCAATCAGATCAAATTAGCATGACCTAGTCCAATCAAATCAAAGGATCATGACCTTGTTCAATCAGATCAAATGATCATGACCTAGTCCAATCAGATCCAATTATCAGGACCTTGTCCAATCAGATCCAATTATTATGACCTTGTCCAATCAGATCAAATGATTATGACCTAGTCTTATCTAAAACTATAAACCAGTTTGATAACACTTTCTATGAGGTACATAATTGCATGCCTTACAAGTTCCATTGAAAAAGACCTTGTTGAAAGAATTGTGATTACTGGTGACTAATTGTTAATGTTGTGTCCCTGTTGAAGTTTTTCTGCATCCCAAATGGGACTTTATTCCCTATTTAGTGCTCTGCTTCTAGTTAAAAGTAGTTCACTATATGTAAGGGGTAGGGTGCCATTTGGAACACGGTAGGTGATGTCCCATCCTCCTAATGCCTTACAGCTGTTCTCCCTACTCCCCCAGGGGTGACAGACAGACAGGCAGGCAGGTATTTGTTAGGGCTAAGCGCTATTTGTTAGGGCAGTGTCACTGTCAGCGTGGATATTACTGGACCACACACACATGCACTGAGACACACAGGCAGTGACACACACATGCAAGCACATGTCCGTCCAAGGTGAACGGAGCCACTGTTTAATTGGTGGCGACGGCAGTGGGCCGATCACTCATCCTGGTCTCCTGTTGTGAGCTTCACTAGGCCCGCTGTTGCACGCGCGCACACACACACACACACACACACCTACCTCATCTAAAATCTCCTCTGACAGCACCAACTAGTCATGGTTCAGAAAGAACACACGTCCACTAGCAACACAACGCTCCGAGCATCAGACCTGGGTTCAAATACTTTGAGCGATTGCTGGAGTGGCTTCGCACAGGGTTTGCAGTTTTGGGACTTTTCTACTGGTCCCATTTCACCAGCCAAGCTCAATTGGACACAGATAAAGTAAGTCAAATGATTTAGAACAGTATTTGAACCCAAGTCTGGCAGGGAACACAGAGCTGCCTCTTACCCTTTATCATTAATCATCCCCCAAACTGGCAGATGTGACACCCGGCCGCGGATGATAGGTCGCCTCATGCTGGAGTCCCAGCTGGACAAACCGAGGCCTTTGTGATCTGCCAGGGCTGTATTTATTACGCGCCAAAAGGAAGAAAACTGACTGGAACAAGGAGGGAATACCTTAACTTGTCTATCATTTTCTGTAACAAAAAGTCTATGGTATTCCCTAATAAATACATCCCTCCCTCCCTCCCTGCTTCTCTCCCTCCCTCCCTCCCTCCCTCCCTCCCTCCCTCCCTCCCTCCCTCCCTCTCTCTCTCTCCTCCCTCCCTCCCCCTCCCTCCCTCCCTCCCTCCCTCCCTCCCTCCCCTCTCTCTCTCCCACCCACCCACAGGTGAGCCTGGATTTGTGAAGACCTTCCGGACGACTTGTGAAGACCATGAATAAACTTCATTCAACAGTGTTCTGGTATCTGTTTTATTCATCTTCTTTGTACCCTACAGCTACAACTTACTGGATGAATGTGGTTTGGTTTAGTTTATTAGGATCCAGATTAGCAGTTGGACCAAATACAACACTTGTGTGTACATAATTTCAGAACTAGCCAGGACACCTACACCACCCGATGTTACAGGAAGGCCATAAAGATCATCAAGGACAACAACCACCCGAGCCACTGCCTGTTCACCCCGCTATCATCCAGAAGGCGGTCAGTACAGGTGCATCAAAGCTGGGACCGAGAGACTGAAAAACAGCTTCTATCTCAAGGCCATCAGACTGTTAAACAGCCACCACTAACATTGAGTGGCTGCTGCCAACACACTGACTCAACTCCAGCCACTTTAATAATGGGAATTGATGGGAAATGATGTAAATATATCACTAGCTACTTTAAACAATGCTACCTAATATAATGTTTACATACCCTACATTATTAATCTCATATGTATACGTATATACTGTACTCTATATCATCTACTGAATCTTTATGTAATACTTGTATCACTAGCCACTTTAACTATGCCACTTTGTTTACATACTCATCTCATATGTATATACTGTACTCGATACCATCTACTGTATCTTGCCTATGCCGCTCTGTACCATCACTCATTCATATATCTTTATGTACATATTCTTTATCCCCTTATACACACAAGTGTAAGACAGTAGTTTTGGAATTGTTAGTTAGATTACTTGTTGGTTATTACTGCATTGTCGGAACTAGAAGCACAAGCATTTCGCAACACTCGCATTAACATCTGCTAACCATGTGTATGTGACAAATAACATTTGATTTGATTTGATTTAAACCCTCTGTGACAACTCCGACGTAAAGCTGTAGTCTGAAGATGAGTCAATGATGATTCACTCTATACAGCCTTTATACAGTAACATATATGTTTAGAGAATACAGTAGATGACCTGTGAAGCATCTACTGGTATATGCAGCTTACAAAGACATTATGTATGTTTTATAAATGTTTTTCTATACAGTAAGAGATATACGTTTAGAGACTAGATGACTTGTGAAGCATCTATGGGTATATAGTGCTTACAAAGACATGATGTATGTTTCATAAAGCCTTTTTATACAGTATGTCATAAGCTTATAGCTAGATCTATGTGTTGTTTCTATAGACTTTATGTATGCTATGAATGCTATGCATGCTAGTCAACTCTGAGACAACATGTGGGTGTTAACACAGCTGCAGAAGCCCCTGGAGAACCAGACTACCTGGTGGTATTCCTTACAGCATCTCCCTCCCTCTGAGACGTACACCAGAGATTACCCCCATTAATATTCTACTTTACTCACAAGGGTGTGTGTGTGTGTGTGTGTGTATCTGGAGGGCTGAATAAAGAGAGGTATTCTGTACATCACCTGGTGGGCTGAATAGATAGAGGTATTCTGTACATCACCTGGTGGGCTGAATAAAGATAGGTATTCTGTACATCACCTAGTGGGCTGAATAGATAGAGGTATTCTGTACATCACCTAGTGGGCTGAATAGATAGAGGTATTCTGTACATCACCTAGTGGGCTGAATAGATAGAGGTATTCTGTACATCACCTGGTGGGCTGAATAGATAGAGGTATTCTGTACATCACCTAGTGGGCTGAATAGATAGAGGTATTCTGTACATCACCTGGTGGGCTGAATAGATAGAGGTATTCTGTACATCACCTGGTGGGGAATAGATATAGGTATTCTGTACATCACCTGGTGGGCTGAAGGTATTCTGTACATCACCTGGAATAGGGCTGAATAGATAGAGGTATTCTGTACATCACCTAGTGGGCTGAATAGATATAGGTATTCTGTACATCACCTGGTGGGCTGAATAGATATAGGTATTCTGTACATCACCTAGTGGGCTGAATAGATAGAGGTATTTTGTACATCACCTGGAGGGCTGTGGGCTGAATAGATAGAGGTATTTTGTACATCACCTGGTGGGCTGAATAGATAGAGGTATTCTGTACATCACCTGGGCTGAATAGATAGAGGGCTGATCACCTGGTGGGCTGAATAGATAGAGGTATTTTGTACATCACCTGGTGGGCTGAATAGATAGAGGTATTCTGTACATCACCTGGTGGGCTGAATAGATAGAGGTATTCTGTACATCACCTGGTGGGCTGAATAGATAGAGGTATTCTGTACATCACCTGGTGGGCTGAATAGATAGAGGTATTTTGTACATCACCTGGTGGGCTGAATAGATAGAGGTATTTTGTACATCACCTGGTGGGCTGAATGAATATTCTGTACATCACCTGGTGGGCTGAATAGGTATTTGTACATCACCTGGTGGGCTGAATAGATAGAGGTATTTTGTACATCACCTGGTGGGCTGAATAGATAGAGGTATTCTGTACATCACCTGGAGGGCTGAATAGATAGAGGTATTTTGTACATCACCTGGTGGGCTGAATAGATAGAGGTATTCTGTACATCACCTGGTGGGCTGAATAGGTATTCTGTACATCACCTGGTGGGCTGAATAGATAGAGGTATTCTGTACATCACCTGGGCTGAATAGATAGAGGTATTTTGTACATCATGGGCTGAATAGATAGAGGTATTTTGTACATCACCTGGTGGGCTGAATAGATATAGGTATTCTGTACATCACCTGGTGGGCTGAATAGATAGAGGTATTTGTACATCACCTGGTGGGCTGAATAGATATAGGTATTCTGTACATCACCTGGTGGGCTGAATAGATAGAGGTATTTTGTACATCACCTGGAGGGCTGAATAGAGGAGGTATCACCTGGTGGGCTGAATAGATAGAGGTATTCTGTACATCACCTGGTGGGCTGGCTAGGTAATACATCACCTGGTGGGCTGAATAGATATAGGTATTTTGTACATCACCTGGTGGGCTGAATAGATAGAGGTATTCTGTACATCACCTGGTGGGCTGAATAGATAGAGGTATTTTGTACATCACCTGGTGGGCTGAATAGATAGAGGTATTCTGTACATCACCTGGTGGGCTGAATAGAGAGGTATTCTGTACATCACCTGGAGGGCTGAATAGATAGAGGTATTCTGTACATCACCTGGTGGGCTGAATAGATATAGGTATTCTGTACATCACCTGGAGGGCTGAATAGATAGAGGTATTCTGTACATCACCTGGTGGGCTGAATAGATAGAGGTATTCTGTACATCACCTGGAGGGCTAGAGGTATTCTGAATCACCTAGTGGGCTGAATAGATAGAGGTATTCTGTACATCACCTGGAGGGCTGAATAGATAGAGGTATTCTGTACATCACCTGGTGGGCTGAATGAAGATAGAGGTATTCTGTACATCACCTGGAGGGCTGAATAGATAGAGGTATTCTGTACATCACCTAGTGGGCTGAATTAGAGGTATTTCTGTACATCACCTGGTGGGCTGAATAGATAGAGGTATTCTGTACATCACCTGGTGGGCTGAATGAAGAGGTATTCTGTACATCACCTAGTGGGCTGAATAGATAGAGGTATTCTGTACATCACCTAGTGGGCTGAATAGATAGAGGTATTCTGTACATCACCTGGTGGGCTGAATAGATAGAGGTATTCTGTACATCACCTAGTGGGCTGAATAGATAGAGGTATTCTGTACATCACCTGGTGGGCTGAATAGATAGAGGTATTCTGTACATCACCTGGTGGGCTGAATGAAGAGGTATTCTGTACATCACCTAGTGGGCTGAATAGATAGAGGTATTCTGTACATCACCTGGTGGGCTGAATAGATAGAGGTATTCTGTACATCACCTGGTGGGCTGAATAGAGAGAGGTATTCTGTACATCACCTGGAGGGCTGAATAGAGAGAGGTATTCTGTACATCACCTGGAGGGCTGAATAGATAGAGGTATTTTGTACATCACCTGGTGGGCTGAATAGAGAGGTATTCTGTACATCACCTGGTGGGCTGAATAGATAGAGGTATTCTGTACATCACCTGGTGGGCTGAATAGATAGAGGTATTCTGTACATCACCTGGTGGGCTGAATAGATAGAGGTATTCTGTACATCACCTGGTGGGCTGAATAGATAGAGGTATTCTGTACATCACCTGGTGGGCTGAATAGATAGAGGTATTCTGTACATCACCTGGTGGGCTGAATAGATAGAGGTATTCTGTACATCACCTGGTGGGCTGAATAGATAGAGGTATTCTGTACATCACCTGGTGGGCTGAATAGATAGAGGTATTCTGTACATCACCTGGTGGGCTGAATAGATAGAGGTATTCTGTACATCACCTGGTGGGCTGAATAGATAGAGGTATTTTGTACATCACCTGGTGGGCTGAATAGAGAGAGGTATTCTGTACATCACCTGGTGGGCTGAATAGATAGAGGTATTTTGTACATCACCTGGTGGGCTGAATAGAGAGAGGTATTCTGTACATCACCTGGTGGGCTGAATAGATAGAGGTATTTTGTACATCACCTGGTGGGCTGAATAGAGAGAGGTATTCTGTACATCACCTGGTGGGCTGAATAGATAGAGGTATTCTGTACATCACCTGGTGGGCTGAATAGAAGAGTATTCTGTACATCACCTGGTGGGCTGAATAGATAGAGGTATTCTGTACATCACCTGGTGGGCTGAATAGATAGAGGTATTCTGTACATCACCTGGAGGGCTGAATAGATAGAGGTATTCTGTACATCACCTGGAGGGCTGAATAGATAGAGGTATTCTGTACATCACCTGGAGGGCTGAATGAAGAGGTATTCTGTACATCACCTGGTGGGCTGAATGAAGAGGTATTCTGTACATCACCTGGTGGGCTGAATAGATAGAGGTATTCTGTACATCACCTAGTGGGCTGAATAGATAGAGGTATTCTGTACATCACCTGGTGGGCTGAATAGATAGAGGTATTCTGTACATCACCTAGTGGGCTGAATAGATAGAGGTATTCTGTACATCACCTGGTGGGCTGAATAGAGAGAGGTATTCACACTGTTTCCCAGACCTCTACTCTCCTTCCTTCTCCTCCTCATCTTCATCTCCTTCTCTTCTTCCTCCTCAGCTGAATCTGTAGCTGTGAACTGGACCAGGAGGAGAGGTGGTAGTTAACACCTGGGGCTGGAGGGGCTGTTACCATGCTACTTCGTTAGAAAATAAACTGATTCCCAAACACAGTGTCTAAACTCTGGTGTCCAAACACCCAGCGCGCCCTAGACCTTCTGTCTGATGACCAACTAGGGTCCCCCAGCCACATAATAATACACACAGGCACAAATGACCTGAGAACACACCAGGAAAGGGTGGCCACAGCACTCAAGGGAATGATTGAAAAGCTTCTTCTACACCCTGCTACCACGAAAAGACTTCCACCCTGCTACCATACAGCGGGTAAACGCCAGTATTTCCCGTGACTGTGCCTCAAAATCAAATGTCTACCTGGCCCACCACTCCACCCTGGACTTAAACAGCCTTTGCGACCAGGTCCACCTCTACAAGGCAGGAGTGCCCACCTTCGCCCGGACCCTAAAGGACATGGCCCACCACTCCACCCTGGACTTGAACAGTGACCAGGTCCACCTTCGCCCGGATTCTAAAGGACATGGCAACCGCAGCCCCAACACCTCACACAGGATTAACAGAGCGTACTAGTCTGTGGCAACTTAAATGCCAGAACTGGACAAGAACCAGACACCCTCAGCACAGTGACAGCATTCCCTCCCCCATATGCCCCCCTCTAGGCACAACGACGACAACATAACCAACAAAAACGGTGGGTATGTACATAGTTAATGTTAGGCTTCGAGGGGACTCCTATGGTAGGTACACCTATAGCTCATCTCTTGGCAGAAGTACTGTAGACTACTTTATCACTGACCTCAACCCAGAGTCTCTCAGAGTGTTCACAGTCCGTCCACTGACACCCCTATCAGATCACAGAAAAATCACAGTCTACTGAACAGAGCAATACTCAATTATGAGGAGAGAGAGAGAGAGCGAGAGAGAGGAGAGAGGGGAGAGAGATAGAGAGGGAGAGGAGTGTGTGAGAGAGAGATAGAGAGGGAGAGGAGTGTGTGAGAGAGAGACGAGAGAGAGAGGCGAGAGACGAGAGAGGCGAGAGAGAGAGAGAGACAGACTGACAGAGCCCATGTTCTCTGTGCTCTGTTAATGAGGGTTAACATTACACAGGGAAATCTATTCCCATTCATAAATCAGCAGCAAGTCGTAAGGTCTTTCATTACCCTCCTCAGTTCAGTGCCATCGCATTGCATTCAAACAGGTATAATCAGATTAATTATCAGTCATCTATGTAGCATAGTCTACACTGCAACAATATGCCTCTCCAAACATGTGAAGTGTTTTCAAATGATACATTCCCCTTTTTAGTTGAAACCTCAATAGCCAAACTCTAAATTATATATTTTGTCAATTTATCATGGTTACTATTATTAAAAAACACGAATTAAATATGATTTATTTGCTTTCTTGACATAAACATATCAAAACAAGTGCTTCACAACCTCAGTATCCATGCAGTAGTGATATGAGTGGTCAAATGCATCCCCCCGACCTCCATTTCACAGAGCTACACTAATTACCACGTATTGATGTGTATCAACGACCTCCTCTAGGAGAAGGATGTGGAAGGAGGTGAACATGGTCTGGAATAGAACATAAACAAGTGTTCAGTTGAGTGTTCCCAGGGGATAGGTGAGACATTGCCTTGCAGTGTTGTGTGTGTGTGTGTGTGTGTGTGTGTGTGTGTGTGTGCACGAGTGTGTGTGCATGTGTGTGTGCGTGTGTGTGTGTGTGTGTGTTGCTAGCAGGAGTCTAAAGTGACACATAGGGTCTTAATGGAGCAGTTCTGCTCCCTACCTACTGTACCACTGGGGTCACAGACTCAAAGTATCACTGGGATAAAAGTGCCTGCTGAAAGGCATTATTATGGCCCCAGTGTGAATAACGTCAACCAACCTGTGGTCACCAATCTCTGAAAAGCCATTTCAACAATGGACCCCATGAAAAGAGCCTCAAAATGACTTCCACTTTTCTTGAGTCACCTACCTTTCTGGAGTCACTTAGCTTAGACATTCTGTGACAAAGAGAGGCAGGTCAGTAAGGGAACAGATGACAGGAGAAAGCTTTCAGCAAGGTGTAATTGGTACGGTACTGTAATTAGTATGTGACAATGACGCATTATAATTCAAATGTCAAATATCCATTAATATCACACATATGTACCACAATGATCCAGCCTCTATCTATTTGTTGACCAGAATGTCACTTGAAGCTAAAATATCCCCATGTTGTTGGCTGGTGCTATGTGACTTGTAACTGTCACTTGTTGTGTTCATGACTCAACACGTCCTTGTCATTAGGGTCAAAAGGTAATTCATATTTGTGAGGATGCCATTGTCTGCCATGAGACATATTTGGACATCCCGATCTGATTGAAAAGAACAAGTGTGTACAGGTCATAATCAATAAAACGTCACAGTAAGGTGCAGAGCGTTCCATTTCCCTGCTGGGGGGCAAGGAGACCCACAGCTCCACTAAAACCATTGACAACTGTGTGAGGTTTTCAAGGGATTGTTAAATAAATGTTAACTATTTGGTTGTAATATCATCACCTCTTGTAGAGCCTAGTCAGAACCACAAATTTCAGATTATTCCATGCAAAACAACAGCGCACATGTAGCTCTCTCATCAGGGTTATGCAGCAAGGAACTGCATTCTTTTCATGATCAGGTAACATCTATTGGTCATGTAATATCCAGGTCCCCAGTGTCCGGTCTGGAGTGTGAAGTCACAAGCTCTGCTGGTCAGCTACTGCGTAGCATCCAATGATATACAGTGCATTCGGAAAGTGCATCCTGTTCCCATTGATCATCCTTGAGATGTTTCTACAACTTGATTGGAGTCCACCTGTGCTAACATCAATTGATTGGACATGATTTGGAAAGGCACACACCTGTCTATATAAGGTCCCACAGTTGACAGTGCATGTCAGAGCAAAAACCAAGCCATGAGGTCGAAGGAATTGTCCGTAGAGCTCCAAGACAGGATTGTGTCGAGCAACAGATCTGGGGAAGGGTACCAAAACATTTCTGCAGCATTGAAGGTCCCCTAAAACACAGTGGCCTCCATCATTCTTAAATGGAAGAAGTTTGGAATCACCAAGACTATTCCTTGAGGTTGAACTCTTTGGCCTGAACGTCAAGCGTCACATCTGGAGGAAACCTGGCACCATCCCTACAGTGAAGCATGGTGGTGGCAGCATCATGCTGTGGGGATGTTTTTCAGTGGCAGGGACCGGGAGACTAGTCAGGATTGAAGGAAATATGAACTGAGCAAAGTACAGAGGGATATTTGATGGAGACCTGCTTCAGAGCACTCAGGACCTCAGACTGGGATGAAGGTTCACCTTCCAAAGGGTCAGCGACCCTAAGCACACAAACAAAACAACGCAGGAGTGGCTTCGGGATAAGCCTCTAAATGTGCTTGAGTGGCCCAACCTGACAGAGCTTGAGAGGATCTGCAGAGAAGTTTGTATCGTCATGCCTAAGACGAATCGAGGCTGTATTCGCTGCCATAGGTGCTTCAACAAAGTACTGAGTCAAGGGTCTGAATACTTATGTAAATGTGATATTTCAGTTTTTCCTTTTCTGAAAACCTGTTTTTGCTTTGTCATTATGGGATATTGTGTGTAAATTGATGAGAAAAAAAAAATTCATCCATTTTTTTCAATAAGGCTGTAACGTAACAACATGTGGAAAAAGTCAAGGGGCCTGAATACTTTCTGAATGCACTGAATATAAACCCTGGATTGCTGATGCTATGTATTGTACAATGACAGGCTTTGAAGCCACTGGTCGGCCATATTGGCACGCCTCAGAAAAGCAGTCCTCCATAGCAATGAATTCAATTCTACAGTATTTCAAAATAAATGTTTCAAGGACAAAATGACATGTATTTATGTATTTTGTTGTTGTAGCGGGGACAGCAACATTAGTAGCTTCAAAACATGATTCTTCAAGGACTTCAAAATATATATTTTATCATTCTTTATGTTTATCATTAGCTCACATAATATAATTATGTAATAGAATAAACCTGGATAAAACAATGTAGACATTAGTAAACTAGGGTAGCCTAGTGGAGAGAGCGGTGGACTAGCAACTGGAATGTTACAAGTTCAAACCCCGAGCTGACAAGGTACAAATCTGTCACTCTGCCCCTGAACAGGCAGTTAACCCACTGTTCCTAGGCTGTCATTGAAAATACAAATTTGTTCTTAACTGACTTGCCTAGTTAAATAAATGTAAATACAATTCAATAGCTTCCCAAGGTGGGTTAGTTCCAAGATGGAGACTTGGTGGCTTCAAAACAGCACCCCCCCATCCCCATCTAGTGTGTATATAAATTATAAGTAGCAACCTAGCGGTGGTCTGCTTATGTTAATTATGATCGCCAGAACAGCCAAATAAAATGTTTTTAGTTTTGGGCATAAAAATGTGTTTATTATGATCAAGTTTGATCCCCACTGTGAATTATTTCAAAGTTCGCTACAAATCGTGATATTTAATTAAATATTGATCCATTCTGACAACTACATTTGTCATCATACAGGACCACGTGCTGACAGAGACCAATCACGGGCCGGCAGGCTCACGCCATCATGAAAGCTCTACACTTACACCTAACTGGGTGTGGTGTACTATACAGATGAGAGAGCAGATTCAACGACCCTGTCAAGTAGTGATGGTGGGACTGACCAATGTCTATGGTGATGACAGAGTAGTGATGGTGGGACTGACCAATGTCTATGGTGATGACAGAGTAGTGATGGAGGGACTGACCAATGTCTATGGTGATGACAGAGTAGTGATGGAGGGACTGACCAATGTCTATGGTGCTGACAGAGTAGTGATGGAGGGACTGACCAATGTCTATGGTGATGACAGAGTAGTGAT
Organism: Oncorhynchus tshawytscha; assembly: GCF_018296145.1. NCBI lineage: Eukaryota > Metazoa > Chordata > Actinopteri > Salmoniformes > Salmonidae > Oncorhynchus > Oncorhynchus tshawytscha. Next base: position 25,549 of record NW_024608420.1, read on the forward strand.
GGAGGGACTGACCAATGTCTATGGTGATGACAGAGTAGTGATGGAGGGACTGACCAATGTCTATGGTGATGACAGAGTAGTGATGGAGGGACTGACCAATGTCTATGGTGATGACAGAGTAGTGATGGAGGGACTGACCAATGTCTATGGTGCTGACAGTGGATGACAGAGTAGTGATGGTGGGACTGACCAATGTCTATGGTGATGACAGAGTAGTGATGGTGGGACTGACCAATGTCTATGGTGCTGACAGAGGATGACAGAGTAGTGATGGTGGGACTGACCAATGTCTATGGTGATGACAGAGTAGTGATGGTGGGACTGACCAATGTCTATGGTGATGACAGAGTAGTGATGGAGGGACTGACCAATGTCTATGGTGATGACAGAGTAGTGATGGAGGGACTGACCAATGTCTATGGTGATGACAGAGTAGTGATGGAGGGACTGACCAATGTCTATGGTGATGACAGAGTAGTGATGGAGGGACTGACCAATGTCTATGGTGATGACAGAGTAGTGATGGTGGGACTGACCAATGTCTATGGTGCAGAGGATGATGACAGAGTAGTGATGGAGGGACTGACCAATGTCTATGGTGATGACAGAGGATAGTGATGGAGGGACTGACCAATGTCTATGGTGATGACAGAGTAGTGATGGAGGGACTGACCAATGTCTATGGTGCTGACAGAGGATGACAGAGTAGTGATGGAGGGACTGACCAATGTCTAGGATGACAGAGTAGTGATGGGACTGACCAATGTCTATGGGGACAGAGGATGACTGACAAGAGTGATGGTGGGACTGACCAATGACAGATGACAGAGTAGTGATGGAGGGACTGGGTTATGTTGATTAGTGATGGAGGGACTGACCATGTCTATGGTTTATGCTGACAAAGTGTATGTCTGAGGGTTATGTTGCATTCCAAACGACATCGTATGTCTGATGGGGTTATGTTGCATTCAAACGACATCGTATGTCTGAGGGTTATGTTGCATTGGGGCTGACAGGATGACGACATCGTATGTCTGAGGGTTATGTTGCATTCCAAACGACATCGTATCTGAGGGTTATGTTGCATTCCAAACTGACATCGTATCTGAGGGTTATGTTGCATTCCAAACGACATCGTATATCTGTTATGGGTTATGTCTGCATTCCAAACGACATCGTATGTCTGAGGTTATTCTTTATGATGACAAAATGATGCAGTTGAACAAATGATAAAGCCAGTCTACAACCATATAAATACAAACACATTTTATAATTTATATATAGTACACTTTTTTCTCACCGATCTATCCTAACCGAGTCGTGATCAATTGTTGTGATGGTAGCCCATTCACTTTTTATTTCCAGGTGGAAGGATCATGGTCATATGATATCTAGACTCACATATCTAGATTCATATCTAGATACTCACACACACTTAACTTTGTGCCGATTTGAGTCAGATGTGACAGAGAGTCACCACGCCGCCGTGCTCTGTATTCAACTGAACTAATCGTTCACTCCAAAGGGTCTAATCTTCTTTCTTCTTCTGGTAAGTCAGTTGTAATTCTGATTCTCATAGTTAATATATGCTGTCCATTTTGGTTTTCCAATGTTGACCTGGCTACTTTCTAGTTAATGCTGAGCCTTCAAATGAACCTTCTGCTGCAAAGGTTTAACAGTAGACTAGCATCAGGTTACTGTAGGATTTTGCAGGTTATGTCCATTCCTGATCGAATGGACTTTGCTAGTTAGGGCCACTTTCACCGTTCAGCAATATGGTGTGCTTCTAATTCAAATACTTCCAGCTTTATCCGCTATCGGGAGTTTTCCATAGGAATACGTGGATGACATCAGCGCTATCACTGTCTACTGGTTTCAATGTCTATGGTAAATTCAGATCACGATATCTCTCAATATTGGTCACCATTAATTGGATATTTGAGTGATATAAAATAAAGTGATGTATACCTGACAAGTATGAGTGGTTGAGGTTATTTTGCCTACCTTTGTGGGCTCTGCCTGTCAGGCAGCAGAAGGGAGCTAAGTGCCAATGTACCGTCAGCTGATAATGCTTACTTTGTGAGCTACTGGTAGTAACTTGGTACAGTTGACTAAACATTTTGGTAAGTAGACTTAATGTACTTTTTTCACCAACCAATGTAGGCTTACCTAGTGAAGTTAGCTAACATTATCCCTAACAGTGTTTAATTACAGTTGATGCTGACAGGCATAATAGGCTACATTGATTGATGGACCATGTCAGATTTGCTATCTAGCTAAATATTGTTTGATGTGCTTGCCATCTACACTGAGTATACAAAACATTAGGAACATCTTCCTAATATTGAGTTGAACCCCCACCTTTTTCCCTCAGAACAGCCTAAATTCATCGGGGCATGGATTCTACAACATGTCGAAAGCATTCCACAGGGATGCTGGCCCATGTGGACTCCAGTGCTTCCCACAGCTGTGTCAAGTTGGCTGGATGTCCTTTGAGTGGTGGACCATTCTTGATACACACAGGAAACTGTTGAACATGAAAAACCCAGCAGCATTGCAGTTCATGAAACAAAACGCCTGGCACCTACCATGTTCAAAGCACTGTTCAATTCACCCTCTGAAAGGCACACATACACACTCACCCTCTGAATGGCACCAACTCACCCTCTGAAGGCACACATACACAACTCACCCTCTGAATGGCACACATACACAACTCACCCTCTGAAAGGCACACATACACAACTCACCCTCTGAATGGCACACATACACAACTCACCCTCTGAAGGCACACATACACAACTCACCCTCTGAAAGGCACACATACACAACTCACCCTCTGAATGGCACACATACACAACTCACCCTCTGAATGGCACACATACACAATTCACCCTCTGAAAGGCACACATACACAACTCACCCTCTGAATGGCACACATACACAACTCACCCTCTGAATGGCACACACACATACCCTCTGAACAACTCACCCTCTGAATGGCACACATACACAACTCACCCTCTGAATGGCACACATACACAACTCACCCTCTGAATGGCACACATACACAACTCACCCTCTGAATGGCACACATACACAACTCACCCTCTGAATGGCACACATACACAACTCACCCTCTGAAAGGCACACATACACAACTCACCCTCTGAATACACAACTCACCCTCTGAACACATACACAACTCACCCTCTGAATGGCACACATACACAATTCACCCTCTGAAAGGCACACATACACAATTTTTCACCCTCTGAATGGCACACATACACAATTCATGTCTGAAATGTCTCAAGGCTTCATCCTTCTTTAACCCGTCTCCTCTCCTTCATCTACACTGATTGAAGTGGATTTAACAAGTGACATCAATAATAGATCATATTTTTCACCTGGATTCACCTGGTCAGTCTATGTCATGGAAAGAGAAGGTGTTCATAATGTTTTGTCCACTCAGTGAACAGTGGTGTTAACCTCAGTGTCCTGTGTACAGTGGTGTTAACCTCAGTGTCCTGTGTACAGTGGTGTTAACCTCAGTGTCCTGTGTACAGTGGTGTTAACCTCAGTGTCCTGTGTACAGTGGTGTTAACCTCAGTGAACAGTGGTGTTAACCTCAGTGTACAGTGTACAGTGGTGTTAACCTCAGTGTCCTGTGTACAGTGGTGTTAACCTCAGTGTCCTGTGTACAGTGGTGTTAACCTCAGTGTACAGTGTACAGTGGTGTTAACCTCAGTGTACAGTGTACAGTGGTGTTAACCTCAGTGTCCTGTGTACAGTGGTGTTAACCTCAGTGTCCTGTGTACAGTGGTGTTAACCTCAGTGTTCTGTGTACAGTGGTGTTAACCTCGGTGTCCTGTGTACAGTGGTGTTAACCTCAGTGTACAGTGTACAGTGGTGTTAACCTCAGTGTCCTGTGTACAGTGGTGTTAACCTCAGTGTCCTGTGTACAGTGGTGTTAACCTCAGTGTACAGTGTACAGTGGTGTTAACCTCAGTGTCCTGTGTACAGTGGTGTTAACCTCAGTGTCCTGTGTACAGTGGTGTTAACCTCAGTGTCCTGTGTACAGTGGTGTTAACCTCAGTGTCCTGTGTACAGTGGTGTTAACCTCAGTGTCCTGTGTACAGTGGTGTTAACCTCAGTGAACAGTGGTGTTAACCTGTGTCCTGTGTACAGTGGTGTTAACCTCAGTGTACAGTGGTGTTAACCTCAGTGTCCTGTGTACAGTGGTGTTAACCTCGGTGCCCTGTGTACAGTGGTGTTAACCTCAGTGTCCTGTGTACAGTGGTGTTAACCTCGGTGTCCTGTGTACAGTGGTGTTAACCTGTGTCCAGTGAACAGTGGTGTTAACCTCGGCGTACTGTGTACAGTGGTGTTAACCTCGGTGTCCTGGCTAAATTCCCAATCCGGCCCTCATATCATCATGGCCACCTAATCATCCCCAGTTTCCAATTGACTCATTCATCCCATCTCCCCTGTAACTATTCCCCAGGTCATTGTTGTAAATGAGAATGTGTTCTCAGTCAATTTACAGTACCTGGTGAAATACACATTGTTTACATAGCTACATGCCAAAATGGATAGGCTACCCTCACGTATCTGAAATGACATGATCAGTTGATGTTTACTGATTATGAAAAAGATTTAGTGACTTGCTAGTATGACAGAGCTACAGTTGAAGTCGGAAGTTTACATACACTTAGGTTGGAGTAATTAAAACGTGTTCTTCAACCATTCCACACATTTTCCGTGCTTCTACACCTGCATTGCTTGCTGTTTGGGGTTTTAGGCTGGGTTTCTGTACAGCACTTTGAGATATCAGCTGATGTACGAAGGGCTATATAAATACATTTGATTTGATTTGTTAACAAACTATAGTTTTGGCAAGTCAGTTAGGTCATCTACTTTATGCATGACACAAGCCATTTTTTCAACAATTGTTTACAGACAGATTATTTCACTTGTAATTCACTGTATCACAATTCCAGTGGGTCAGAAGTTTACATACACTAAGTTGACTGTGCTTTTAAACAGCTTGGAAAATTCCAGAAAATTATGTCATGGCTTTAGAAGCTTCTGATGGGCTAATTGACATAATTTGAGTCAATTGGAGGTGTACCTGTGGATGTATTTCAAGGCCTACCTTCAAACTCAGTGCCTCTTTGCTTGACATCATGGGAAAATCAAAAGAAATCAGCCAAGACCTCAGAAAAAAATTGTAGACCTCCACAAGTCTGGTTCAACCTTGGGAGCAACTTCCAAATGCCTGAAGGGACCACGTTCATCTGTACAAACAATAGTATAAACACCATGGGACCACACAGCCTTCATGCCGCTCAGGAAGATGACACGTTCTGTCTCCTAGAGACGAATGCACTCTGGTGCAAAAAGTTTTTAAAAATCCCAGAACAACAGCAAAGTACCCTGTGAAGGAAACAGGTACAAAGTATCTATATCCACAGTATATAAAGTCCTATGTCAACATAACCTTTAAGGCCACTGCAAGGAAGAAGCCACTGCTCCAAAACCGCCATAAAAAAAGCCGGACCATGGTTTGCAACTGCACATGGGAACAAAGATCGTACTTTTTGGAGAAATATCCTTTGGTCTGATGAAACAAAAATGGAATTGTTTGGCCATAATGACCATCGTTATGTTTGGAGGAAAAAGGGGGAGGCTTGCAAGCCGAAGAATACCATCCCAACCGTAAAGCACTGGGGTGGCAGCATCATGTTGTTGGGGTGCTTTGCTGCAGGAGGGACTGGTGAACTTCACAAAATAGATGGCATCATGAGGACGGAACATTATGTGGATATATTGGAGCAACATCTCACGACATCAGTCAGGAAGTTAAAGCTTGGTCGCAAGTGGGTCTTCCAAATGGACACTGACCCAAGCATACTTCCAAGGTTGTGGCAAAATGGCTTAAGGACAACCAAGTCAAGGTATTAGAGCGGTGATCACAAATACCTGACCTCAATCCCATAGAAAATTTGTGGGCAGAACTGAAAAAGCATGTGCGAGCAAGGAGGCCTACAAACCTGACTCAGTTACACCAGCTCTGTCAGGAGGAATGGGCCAAAATTCACCCAGTTTATTGTGGGAAGCATGTGGAAGGCTACCCAAAACGTTTGATCCAACAATGTAAAGACAATGCTACCAAATACTAATTGAGTGTATGTAAACTTCTGACCCACTGGGAATGTGATGAAAGAAATAAAAGCTGAAAGAAATCATTCTCTCTACTATTATTCTGACATTTCACATTCTTAAAATAAAGTGGTGATCCTAACTGACCGAAGACGGAACTTTTACTCGGATTAAATGTCAGGAATTGTGAAAAACTGAGTTTAAATGTCTTTGGCTGAAGTGTATGTACATTTCCGACTTCAACTGTAAATGTGGAACAATCGGAGATGTGTATTTCTGACTGTACTCTTCAAGGTGATGGTATTAAAACCCTTAAAAAAAAACTTGAAAACAGCAGGTAGTTGTCAATGGTTTTAGTGGAGCTGGGGGCCTCCAAATGGAACTCTGCACCGTATTGTGGCATTTTATTGGTAACGATCCATTGGAATTGATCTAACAAGAGACATGCTGGGGTGCTCAATCACTGGCCCAGTCTGACGGAGCAGTGATGACGCAGGGTATTACACACACACACACACACATACACACACTTGGCCTACGTGGTGTAAAAGCATGCATTGGAATAGAACAGGAGATCTAACCCCAGGACGTGTAGGCAGCATACAAGAAGAGTTGTCTTCATAAACAGTAGGTTCAGGTGATTACAAGGCTCTGATCCAGTGAGGATATATAACACACACACCTCGCCTCCGTGCTGAAAAAGCTTGCATGCGTGCGTATATGCGTTCATTTATCTCCATCTTTTCATTCAAAGACTCAATCATGGACACGTTTACTGACAGTTGTGGCTGCTGTACGTGATGTATTGTTGTCTCTACCTTCTTACCCTTTGTGCAGTTGTCTGTGCCCAATAATGTTTGTAGCATGTTTAGTGCTGCTAACATGTTGTGCTGCTGCCATGTTAGGTTGCTACCATGTTGTTGTCATGTTGTGTTGCTACCATGCTGTGTTGCCATGTGTTGCTGCCATGCTAAGTTGTTGTCATAGGTCTCTCTTTATGCAGTGTGTTGTCTCTTGTTGTGATGCATGTTTTGTCCTATATTTTTATTTTTAATCCCACATCCCCGCAGGAGGCCTTTAGGTAGGACGTCATTGTAAACAAGAATGTGTTCTTAACTGACTTGCCTCGTTAAATAAAGGTTAAATAAAAAAATAAAAGTGTGTGTGTCAGCCTGATACACTTTGTCATCAGTGCTGCGTTAGGCTGGGCCAGTGAGTGTGTGTGTGTGTGTGTAGGCAGGTCATCCCTGATACAAATCCGTATTCGGCGTCAATCGTTGTCTGAAAGAGTCAGGAGATGATGTGGAAACCTGTCACTGGGGGCAACAGTGGGGACGTCGGGAGAGGATGTGGAAACCTGTCACTAGGGGCAACAGTGAGGAAGTCGGGAGAGGATGTGGAAACCGGTCACTAGGGGCAACAGTGAGGACGTCGGGAGAGGATGTGGAAACCGGTCACTAGGGGCAACAGTGAGGACGTCGGGAGAGGATGTGGAAACCGGTCACTAGGGGCAACAGTGAGGACGTCGGGAGAGGATGTGGAAACCGGTCACTAGGGGCAACAGTGAGGACGTCGGGAGAGGATGTGGAAACCGGTCACTAGGGGCAACAGCGAGGCCGTCGGGAGAGGATGTGGAAACCGGTCACTAGGGGCAGCAGCGAGGCCGTCAGGAGATGATGTGGAAACCGGTCACTAGGGGCAACAGTGAGGCCGTCAGGAGATTATGTGGAAACCGGCCACTAGGGGCAACAGTGAGGATGTCAGGAGAGGATGTGGAAACCGGCCACTAGGGGCAACTGTGAGTGCTGTTACCTTCGTGTAGGCGTTGTGGATGGGGATGTCAGATGGGCGTAATCTGCCTCCAGTTTCAAAGGTTGAATGTTTGAATCCAGCGATGAAAAGTTGTTTTTGATATTTTTTGTTTTAAGCTTATCCCAAAACCTTAACCCTTACCTTAAACATTCAGAGTTAATGCCTAACCTGAAGAATTAGGAGATAATGCCAAACCTTAAGAATGAAGAGATAATTCCTAACCTTAAGAAGTAGGAGATAATGCCTAACCTTAAGAATTAGAAGTTAATGACTAAACTTAACCTAATGATAGGGAAGTAACCAAAAACCTTTGAAATTTGAAGTTTGAGAAACATGGATGAACGTTTAATTCTGACTTGAGTGTGAGAGCTTGAGTGTGTGTGTGTGTGTGTGTGTGTGTGTGTGTGTGTATCTGTGTGTGTGTGTGGTGTTAGCAGGAGTCTAAAGCAACACATACAGTCAATGGGTCTTAATGTAGCACTCCTATCAGGGGCTTCTCATCATTAGGAAGGTCCTGTGTTGCACAGTTGATAAGGGCTTAGAACTAGCAACGATAGGGTATTGCGTTCGAATCCCACTGGGGTCACATAATAAAATGTATTCACTCACAGCGCTGTGAGTTGCTTGGGATAAAAGCATACGCTAAAAGGCAGTGTGAACAACATCAACCAACCTGTGGTCACCAATCTCTGAAAGCCATTCCATCAATGGACCCCAAGGCTGTAAATACAAACCTCCACAAAAGCTCTGATGAAGGTCCAAGAGGCTGGTAAGTAAGATTTAATCAAATAAGTGATACAAGCAAGAGCAGGCATTCTCTTTTCTTTGAAACGATGGACCCCAGTGTTTTTCTTGAGTCACCTACCTTTCTGGAGTCACTTAGCTTAGACATTCTGTGACAAAGAGAGGCAGGTCAGTCAGGAAAAGACGACAGGGGAAAGCTTTCAGCAAGGTGTAATTGGTACGGTACTGTAATTAGTATGTGACAATGCATCATTATAATCAAAATATTGTATAAATACCATACATATGTACCATGATTATACAGCCTCTGTCTATTGGTTTGCCAAAACGTTAAATATCCCCAAGTTGTTGTCTGTTGCTATGTGACCAATAACTGTAGAAACTAAACTCATCGTGGTTCACTGTATCAGATTTAGTGGGTGCAACTCCTTTGGTTTTCGGTGGTGTCTGTTTCATTGGATAGGGGGTATTTGAGGACGCCGAATAAGGTAAATGACTTAAATACACCATTAAGTTCGTAAAAGTTAAAGGTCCAGTGCTGTTATTTTCTTGTATTTTATATATATTTAAACACAATGAGGGTGGAATAATACTGTGAAATTGTGAAAATAATGATAATCCTTTTTGTGTACGAGCTGTTTGAAAGTGTTTCGGTGGGATGGAGTTTTGGCCTGCCTGGTGACATCACCACGCAGTACATTAGTTCATAGACCAATAAGAAAGAGTTCCAAACCTCTCTGCCAATAACAGCTAGTTTTCCCCATCCCACTCTGATCACTCCCAGACAGTCCTAACTAAATTCTTTGCTAAAAAGCTATTTGTATGTTTTATACCATTTTAATTGAAAACAATCACAGTAAGGTACTTAATTGTTACTAAGGAAGGATTTGATATTGAGATAAAAATGTCCACGTTGTACCGTTGAAGTAGAACTGACAGGGTTTTAGCAACATGAAATCTTATTAAAATCTGTTCCCATACGCCTTTTCTGACAAGCGAGCACTTAGTCATTTTCACATTTTCATAGAATGTTTGGGAATGAGATAGAGTAAGGCAAAATTATATTTCTGTAAATACAGTGCCTTGCGAAAGTATTCGGCCCCCTTGAACTTTGCGACCTTTTGCCACATTTCAGGCTTCAAACATAAAGATATAAAACTGTATTTTTTTGTGAAGAATCAACAACAAGTGGGACACAATCATGAAGTGGAACGACATTTATTGGATATTTCAAACTTTTTTAACAAATCAAAAACTGAAAAATTGGGCGTGCAAAATTATTCAGCCCCCTTAAGTTAATACTTTGTAGCGCCACCTTTTGCTGCGATTACAGCTGTAAGTCGCTTGGGGTATGTCTCTATCAGTTTTGCACATCGAGAGACTGACATTTTTTCCCATTCCTGCTTGCAAAACAGCTCGAGCTCAGTGAGGTTGGATGGAGAGCATTTGTGAACAGCAGTTTTCAGTTCTTTCCACAGATTCTCGATTGGAATCAGGTCTGGACTTTGACTTGGCCATTCTAACACCTGGATATGTTTATTTTTGAACCATTCCATTGTAGATTTTGCTTTATGTTTTGGATCATTGTCTTGTTGGAAGACAAATCTCCGTCCCAGTCTCAGGTCTTTTGCAGACTCCATCAGGTTTTCTTCCAGAATGGTCCTGTATTTGGCTCCATCCATCTTCCCATCAACTTTAACCATCTTCCCTGTCCCTGCTGAAGAAAAGCAGGCCCAAACCATGATGCTGCCACCACCATGTTTGACAGTGGGGATGGTGTGTTCAGGGTGATGAGCTGTGCTGCTTTTACGCCAAACATAACGTTTTGCATTGTTGCCAAAAAGTTCAATTTTGGTTTCATCTGACCAGAGCACCTTCACCTTCAAAAGGTGGCTCTACAAAGTATTAACTTAAGGGGGCTGAATAATTTTGCACGCCCAATTTTTCAGTTTTTGATTTGTTAAAAAGTTTGAAATATCCAATAAATGTCGTTCCACTTCATGATTGTGTCCCACTTGTTGTTGATTCTTCACAAAAAAATACAGTTTTATATCTTTATGTTTGAAGCCTGAAATGTGGCAAAAGGTCGCAAAGTTCAAGGGGGCCGAATACTTTCGCAAGGCACTGTATATAAATACCACGGGAGTCCTCTTGCATTTGGAAGGTTTACAGTCCTAGTGATCAAACAACCATGAACATGTATATCTCTTTGTTGGCTAAGCACATCAACAACAACTAATGTTAGCAGGAGCAAGATGAGCTTAAATCTAATGAGGGAACATTAGATAAACTCTCTCAAACTTTCCAGATAGTTGGCCTTCAAAATTGCACTGATAAAGATGGGGAATAGTAGCCTGCTAGTCCTTCTGCAGCTTGCCTGCCAAAGCATGCTTGTCCCAACCCACGTTTTGACAACTGAGTGGGAACCTGCCTGCCCGCCCATTTGCTAACTGTTCAAGTTCAGCATAGCTCCCTAGTTAGCAAAGAGATTCAAATTACCAAATGAAACCTGCATCTCTAGTTGTAGCCACCGAAAAACAATATGGGAGAAAAAAGTTGTCCAGTCACCCACTCGTCCATTGACATGACATCCTAGCTAGCTAACGTTTGGCTCCGTGTTTGTAGCTTGCTAAATAAACATCTACATAAATAGATAAGCTAGCCCATTAGCCACATTATGACTGACTTGTGATGATAGCCCTTTCTAGTTTGATTGTACATTCCCAGCCTTTGTTACATTTGTCTATTTCTGTCCCAAATATTGAGTCATTGAAACTGAAAAGGTGCATCTCGAATGGCTGGAGGCAGCGAACAATGTACAAGGCCAGCTGTAATTTACAACCTGATAGCAATAGATGTTGGACTACCATGTTGGACTACTGATGAATTATATGAATTATTATATTATCTATTCTAACAACAATGTCTTACTCTACGTCATGGGATTGTTAAAACCTCTTAAAACTCTTTAAAAACCTCTTATTTTTCAACCTTAAATACCAAACACCAATAAGTAGATGACCCAGATTGTGATTCCTTTCTTCTCCAGATGACAAAGTCTTCTACTAGACCTATAGATGGTTTAACACTAATACACATCAGCATAACATGCCTTTGTCTGCCATGAGACTGACAAGTTTGTACTGGAATTGATCTAAGAAGAGACATGCTGGGGAGCCTATCACTGGCCCAGCCTGACAGAGCAGTGATGACGCAGGGTATCAGGCTGACACACACACACACACACACACACACACACACACACACACACCACACACACACACACACACACACTTGGCCTACGTGGTGTAAAAGCATGCATAGGAATAGGACAGGAGATCTAACCCCAGGATGTGTAGGCAGCACACAAGAATAGTTGTCTTCATAAACAGTAGGTTCAGGTGATTACAAGGCTCTGATCCAGTGAGAATATAACAGACAGGAAAAGACCATGGATAATATTTTGTCAAGACGGTTGATGTATATCATTTACACAGTGTGGAGGTTGATGCGTATCATTTACACAGTGTGGAGGTTGATGTATATAATTTACACAGTGTGGAGTGTGATGCGTATCACTTACACAGTGTGGAGGTTGCATATCATTTACCCAGTGTAGAGTGTGGAGGTTGTGTTACGATCGTTGTTGGAATGAGTAGACCAAGGTGCAGAGTGGTAAGCGTACATCTTTCTTTTATTTAAATTACACAAAAAAAACTACAACACGACTGTACCACTACATGCAGAGCAGAAGGCAACTACACACAAACAAGATCCCACAAACTAAAGGAGGGAAAAGGCTGCCTAAGTATGATTCCCAATCAGAGACAACGATAGACAGCTGCCTCTGATTGGGAACCATACCCGGCCAACAAAGAAATAGAAAAACTAGAATGCCCACCCAAATCACAACCCGACCTAACCAAACAGAGAAATAAAAAGGCTCTCTAAGGTCAGGGCGTGACAGGTTGATGTATACGATTTTACACAGTGTGGAGTGTGGAGGATGATGCATATCATTTACACAGTGTAGAGTGTGGAGGTTGATGTATATAATTTACATAGTGTGGGGTGTGAAGGTTGATGTACAGTGGGCCACTCAAGGACATTCAGAGACTTGTCCCGAAGCCAGCATCGAGTCTTCTTGGGTATGACGCTATAAGCTTGGCACACCTATATTTGGGGAGTTTCTCCCAATCTTCTCTGCAGATCAGGTATGATGGGGAGCATTGCTGTACAGCTATTTTCAGGTCTCTCCAGGTTTTCATCAAGGATCTCTCTGTACTTTGCTCCGTTCATATTTCCCTTAATTCTGACTAGTCTCACAGTCCCTCCCGCTAAAAACATCCCCACAGCATGATGCTGCCACCACCATGCTTCACCGTAGGGATGGTGCCAGGTTTCCTCCAGACGTGACGCTTGGCATTCAGGCCAAAGAGTTCAATCTTGGTTTCATCGGAAAAGATAATCTTGTTTGTCATGGTCAGAGAGTGCTTTACGTGCCTTTTGGCAAACTACAAGCAGGCTGTCATGTGCCTTTTACTGAGGAGTGGCTTCCGTTTGGCCACTCTAACATAAAGGCCTGATTGTTGGTAGTTGCAGAGATGGTTGTCCTTCTTGAAGGTTCTCCCATCTCCATAGAGGAAATCTGGAGTTCTGTCAGAGTGACCATCGGGTTCACCTCCCTGACCAAAGCCCTTCTCCCCAGATTGCTCAGTTTGGCTGGGTGGCCAAACCTCTTCCATTTAAGAATGATTGAGGCCACTGTGTTCTTGGGGACCTTCAATGCTGCAGAAATGTTTTGGTACCCTTCCCCAGATCTGTGCCTCGACACGATCCTGTCTCGGAGCTCTACGGGTAATTCCTTCGACCTCATGGCCTGGTTTTTGCTCTGACATGCACTGTCAACTTATATAGACAGGTGTGTGCCTTTCCAAATCATGTCCAATCAATTGCATTTACTAAAGGTGGACTCCAATCAAGTTGTAGAAGTATCTCAAAGATGATCAATGGAAACAGGGTGCACCTAAGCTCAATTTGGAGTCTCATAGCAAAGGGTCTGAATACTTACGTAAATAAGGTATTTCTGTTTGATTTGTAATACATTTGCAAACATTTTTAAAAAATCTGTTTTTGCTTTGTCATTTTGGGGTATTGTGTGTTGATTGATGAGGAAAACAACTATTTATTCCACTTTAGAATAAGTCTGTAACATAACCAAAAGTGGGAAAAGTCAAGGGGTCTGAATACTTCCCGAATGCACTGTATATCATTTACACAGCATAAAGAATAGCATGTGATATTAAACACATGTAAAATGACGCGGTTCACATACTGAATGTGTCATTGTCAATGCTGACGGTTCTTTAAGTGGCCTTGAATAAAACGTCTGCTAAATGAATGTCATATATTATTGTGATCTGGTTGTAATGCTGTCTCGTTGAACTGACAGGGGATGACTTGAATGTGAATGGAGGGCGTTGATTATGGGCTCCATGTGTAACTAGCTATATATACTGAACAGACAGTGTCATGACGTTGGCCTGGGGGATAGGTTTATGACAGTCATAAATACCTCTTCCCCCTTTTTCCTCTCTCTACCCTACTGAGGTTACATTTGTAAAACCCTTGGTTAACATATAGATTCTGGGAACATCAGTAGGTGGGGGAAATGAACTATATTCTGGTAATCCGAACAATTGAACATATGCAGTGGTACTTAATGAATATGATGTCAGTTCGGTTGTCATCTGAGATATTCTCATCAATGATAAGATGACATAAACTCTACAGTGGAAAGTCTACACATCAGAGTTATCGGATTCACATGGAATTGTTGTTCAATTTAAATGTTTGAATATGAAATTATTTGTGATGGGATGAAATGTGATTTTAGCTTCTAAAATGTGTGATTTGGGTTTTCATAAGACAGGGCTCTACTCAATCAATGACCCACCCCTGTGAAGGGACATGGGCTATAAAACTTTTCAAACACGCCCTCCTCTCCCTTCCTATATAAGCCCTTGACGACAATATAACCTCCTGTTCCAAAGATGTGAGGGCGACGGTCCTATGTCAGAATGGTTCAGAAAATAACTACAGAACGAAGCCAACATCAGCGTGAGCGTTTGGTTGCGAATGGTATGAACTTTGAACTCTTATTCACTACAGAAGTGATACCTCCTAGCCGTTGAGTTAGCAACAGCAGATGCAACGAGGGTTAGGAAGGAACAGACAGAGTATCCAGTCTATCATCCAACAACGTTTCTACAACGTATCCAATTGACAACCAGAGACTTTCTTTAAAGGACTCGGTTTGGCAACATGGCCTTCCATCTACCACCAACCTACCGAAGCGCAGCTCAGAGTAAATATTTATTGCATTTTCCTTTTCCAAATGGGCGGTAATTTAGAATGCATCAGATACTGTATTTACGATAGCACAGCTTTGTCTTTGTTCCTCAGTCTCCCCTCTCTTTCACTCAACCCAGCCCCTTTTCCTTTGTGTAACAAGCTGTCATATTTGCTCCGCCCGCTAAGGACGTTTTCCTTTATGACGTAATTTGTAATCAATGTATGATTAATTATGTGTATGTGTAATTCTGTGTGATTAGTTAGGTATTTAGTAAATAAATGATTAAACCCAATTGTGTATTGCTGATTCAAATTGTTAGCCAGGGTTTGTGCAGATAACCAAGAATTTAAAACTTTCAGATGAGACTGAAGTAAGATGACGATTGATATTGACTGCTATTGATGTAAAATATTACTAGGTCTTTAAGAGTTTATTCGGAAGATAACAGCTCTATAAATATTATTTTGTGGTGCCCGACTCTCTAGTTAATTACATTTACATGATTAGCTCAATCAGGTGATATTAATTACAGAGAAATTATTTTATAGAATAGCATGTCATATCACTTAATCCGGCATAGCCAAAGACACGACACTAGTCTGATATGAATCCTGCAGTATATGGAAGGCATGTGTCAGCTAACCTCTTCTATAATGGCCTGACATGGGTATAATACTGTCTCATTAAGAGGGAAGGAGTTGAACCTAAAGGAGGTAATTTGAATGGATGTCTAAGTTTGATTAGATACGTACATATTGAACATAAATCCTATGTGAACCCTATATGTTATGAATAGCTTCACCTCTCAGTCTGGAAACCTTCATCGGGGGGCCTTTTATGTGTCCACAATGACATGACAAGATATGATTTCCCTGTCATTACATGTGAACCTTATGAAATGGTATTTTACTAAGCAAGTCAGTTAAGAACAAATTCTTATTTACAATGACAGCCTAGGAACAGTGGGTTAACTGTCTTCTTCAGGGGAAGAATGACAGATTTTTCCCTTGTCAGGATACGATCGAGCAACCTTTCGGTTACTGGCCCAAAGCTCTAACCACTAGGCTACCTGCTGCCCCTATGAAATGGTATGGAATGGTTTGGAACAGTATGAAACGTTATGGAAAGGTATGGAATGGTATGAAATGGTATGAAATGGTATGGAATGGTATGAAATGGTATGGAATGGTATGAAACAGTAACAAATGGTATGGAATGGTATGGAATGGTATGAAATGGTATGGAATTGTATGAAACAGTATGAAATGGTATGGAATGGTATGAAATGGTATGGAATGGTATGAAACAGTATCAAATGGTATGGAATGGTATGACATGGTATGGAATTGTATGAAACAGTATGAAATGGTATTGAATGGTATGGACATTCTTGGGGAGGTGCTGTACTGTCTGATGTATTTAAAGCAAAGTTCTGTGTGATCATCAAAGCCAGCCCAGTTGGCCTCCTTGTCCATTCAACCACTCATGCAGTTGGAACTGAAGCACCTCTCTGTCTCTCTGTCAGTCTAGACGTGATCAGTGGAGTCTAGAGTCTCCTTCCCGCTCCTTCCCGCTCCTCCCCATTTCCCTCCTTCTCTCCATCCAGACTGACAGACTCCGGCTCCTTCTCTCCATCCAGATTGACAGACTACGGGGCAGACCAGGAGACCCAGGAGATTGTCTTTGTCCCAAATGGCACCCTATTCCCTATATAGTGCATTACTTTTGACCAGGGACTTATGGACTTTGGTCAAATGTAGTGCACTATAAAAAGAAGAGGGTGCCATTTGGTACACGGCCCAGAAGATGTTATCACAGGGGACAGCTCAACCCTCAGCCCTCAGACAAAGAGAGATGAGAACCAGCAGAGCGGGCCGCTGTCTTCAGCCAACCTCAACCGAACGGGCAGCTTGATCCGTGTAATTGCTCCTTAGGCGAAGGCCGTCTTCCTGTGTGTGTTCGTGTGTGCCAAATAGCACCCTATTCCCCATTTAGTGCACTACTTTTGACCAGAGCCCTATGGGTGGCTATGAGCCCTGGTAAAAAGTAGAGCACTATAGGAGAAAGGAGACAGAGAGAGAGAGATGGAGAGAGTGAAAGGTACTGCAGCCAACGTGAGTAAAACATTTAAACGTGTTAACCCTCGCAAGACTGCCAGCCTAGACGGCATGCGCAGACCAGCTGGCTGGTGTGTTAACGGACATATTCAATCAATCTCTATCCCAGTCTACTGTTCCCACATGCTTCAAGAGGGCCACCATTGTTGCTGCTCCCAAGAAATCTAAGGTAACTGAGCTAAATGACTATCACCCCATAGCACTCACTTCTGTCATCAGGAAGTGCTTTGAGAGACTAGTCAAGGATCAGATCACCTGCACCCTACCTGACACCCTAGACCCACTCCAACTTGCTTACCACCCCAATAAGTCCACAGACGACGCAATCGCAATCACACTGCCCTATCCCCCATCTGGACAAGAGGAATACCTAAGTAAGAATGCTGTTCATCGACTACAGCTCAGCATTTAACACCATAGTACCCTCCAAACTCGTAATTAAGCTCGAGACCCTGGATCTCAACCCCGCCCTGTGCAACTGGGTCCTGGACTTCCTGACGGGCCGCCCCCAGGTGGTGAGTGTAGGAAACAACATCTGCACCCCGCTGATCCTCAATACTGGGGCCCCACAAGAGTGCGTTCTCAGCCCTCTCCTGTACTCCCTGTTCACCCATGACTGCGTGGCCATGCACACCTCCAACTCAATCATCAGCGGCGCCTCTTCAACCTCAGGAGGCTGGTGAAATTCGGCTTGTCACCAAAAACACTCACAAACTTTTAGATGCACAATCGAAAGCATCCTGTCAGGCTGTATCACCGCCTGGTATGGCAACTGCTCTGCCCTCAACCGCAGGGCTCTCCAGAGGGTAGTGAGGTCTGCACAACGCATCACCGGGGGCAAACTACCTGCCCTCCAGGACACCTACACCACCCAATGTCACAGGAAGGCCAAAAAGATCATCAAAGACAACAACCACCCGAGCCACTGCCTGTTCACCCCGCTATCATCCAGAAGGCGAGGTCAGTACAGGTGCATCAAAGCAGGGACCGAGAGACTGAAAAACAGCTTCTATCTCAAGGCCATCAGACTGTTAAACAGCCATCACTAACATTGAGTGGCTGCTGCCAACATACTGACTCAAATCTCTAGCCACTTCAACTAAACATTTTATTTTATTTGATTTAGAGAGAGAGAGAGAGAGAGAGAGAGAGAGAGAGAGATTAAGAGGGGTGGAGAGAGAGAGAGAGATTAAGAGAGACAAAGGTAGAGAGAGAGAGATGGTAAATAAGAAAAATACCTTATTGAGATTGTATGTACAGTCCCAATCCCTAAACCACGGTAAAAAGGTAGCACTTGCGCCAAAAAAAAAGCAATAACATTGTTTCGTTACATTTATTGATTTACAGTAAATAGTCAACATTTTGACTTTTGCTGCTGATTTTCTAAACCAGAAATGATTGAAATCGCTGTGTTCTTTCCTCTCTCAACATGTTCTCTTTCTTCCAGTCTAAAACCCTAGCAAGCTGCTCAAGGGCACCACCACTGACTTTGAATGTATGTTTTCTGTACACGTGTGTGTCCACTATTTGACATAAATAAAAGCATTGGGATCGATTACGATCCATTTACGTCCTGTCAAGGGTTTACTATGTACTTCTGCGCTTAATTCACCATGGTAAGTGTATATCTCCCAAGGATTAATCTTTATTATAGAGTAGAGGATGCTCTGGAATCTGAATCACCAACCATAATCTCAAGGTCACAGGAGAAAACAGTTTTCCATCCAAAACACATTAATAAATCAAAACACATGCCCCTCATTTCAGAATGATGTTGCCGGAATACAAAACAGGACATCCATTTAGACTCAATATTCTCTCTGTTCTCTAATGTAAAGAAATGTACAAATCTGGATAAATATTCCATAACGTACCGCAGATTGACCTAATGTTCAGTCAGAGGAGAAGAATGCTGAAAGATGAAAATACATGTAAACAAACAGAGGAATACTGAGAGATGACAATACATGTATATGTCACGTTCTGACCATAGTTCTGTTATTTTATCTTTGTGTTAGTATGGTCAGGGCGTGAGTTGGGTGGGCAGTCTATGTTTGTTTTTCTATGTTTTTTTTTTTGAGTTCGGCCTAGTATGGTTCTCAATCAGGCAGCTGTCAATTGTTGTCCCTGATTGAGAATCATACTTAGGTAGCCTGGGTTTCACTGTTGGTTTGTGGGTGTTTGTTTCCGTGTGAGTGTTTGGGCCACATGGTACTGTTTTGGTTTTGTATATGCACTTTATTATTTTGATTCAGTGTTCAGTGCTTTCTTTAATGAAAATCATCATGAACACTTACCACGCTGCACTTTGGTCCGATCCTTCCTCAGAGGAAGAGGAGGAAATCCCTTACAGTATAAGAACCAACAAACAAACAAACAAACAGAGGAATACTCATACACAGTTGAAGTCAGAAGTTTACATACACTTAGGTTGGAGTCATTAAAACTTGTTTTTCAACCACTCCACAAATTTCTTGTTAACAAACTATAAGTTTGGCAAGTCGGTTAGGACATCTACTTTGTGCATGACACAAGTAATTCTTCCAAAAATTGTTTACAGACGGATTCTTTCACTTATAATTCACTGTATCACAATTCCAGTGGGTCAGAAGTTTACATACACTAAGTTGACTGTGCCTTAAACAGCTTGGAAAATTCCAGAAAATTATGGCATGGCTTTAGAAGCTTCTGATAGGCTTATTGACATCATTTGAGTCAATTGGAGGTGTACCTGTGGATGTATTTCTAGGACTACCTTCCGCCTCTTTGCTTGACATCATGTGAAACTCAAAAGAAATCAGCCAAGATGGTAGGCCTCCACAAGTCTGGTTCATCCTTGGGAGCAATTTCCAAACGCCTGAAGGTACCACGTTCATCTGTACAAACAATTGTACACAAGTATAAACGCCATGGGACCACGCAGCCGTCATACCGCTCAGGAAGGAGGCGTGTTCTGTCTCCTAGAGATGAACATACTTTGGTGCGAAAAGTGCAAATCAATCCCAGAACAACAGCAAAGGACCTTGTGAAGATGCTGGAGGAAACAGGTACAAACGTATCTATATCCACAGTAAAACGAGTCCTATGTCAACATAACCTGAAAGGCCACTCAGCAAGGAAGAAGCCACTGCTCCAAAACCGCCATAAAAAAGCCAGACTACGGTTTGCAACTGCACGTGGGGTCAAAGATCGTAGTCTAATGAAACAAAAATAGAACTATTTGGCCAAAATGACCATCGTTATGTTTGGAGGAAAAAGGGGGAGGCTTGCAAGTCAAAGAACACCATTCCATCCGTAAAGCATGGGGGTTGCAGCATCATGTTGTGGGGGTGCTTTGCTGCAGGAGGGACTGGTGAACTTCACAAAATAGATGGCATTATGAGGACGGAACATTATGTGGATATATTGAAGCAACATCTCAAGACATCAGTCAGAAAGTTAAAGCTTGGTCGCAAATGGGTCTTCCAAATGGAGAATGACCCCAAGCATACTTCCAAAGTGGCCATCACAAAGCCCTGACCTCAATACTATAGAAAGTTTGTGGGCAGAACTGAAAAAGTGTGTGCGAGCAAGGAGGCCTACAACAGCTCTGTCAGGAGGAATGGGCCAAAATTCATCCAACTTATTGTGGGAAGCTTGTGGAAGGCTACCCAAAACGTTTGACCCAAGTTAAAAAATGTAAAGGCAATGCTACCAAATACTAATTGAGTGTATGTAAACTTCTGACCCACTAGGAATATGATGAAAGAAATAAAAGCTGAAATAAATCATTCTCTCTACTATTATTTGACATTTCACATTCTTAAAATAAATTTGGATCCTAACCTACCTAAGACAGGGAGTTTTACTAGGAGTAAATGTCATGAATTGTGAAAAACTGAGTTTAAATGTATTTGGCTAAGGTGTATGTACATTTCTGACTTCAACTGTATTTATACCACAGTTCAAAAGTTCGGGGTCACTTAGACATGTCTGTGTTTTTGAAAGAAAAGCATTTTTTTGTCCATTAAAGTAACATGAAATTGATCAGAAATACAGTGTAGACATTGTTATTGTTGTAAATGACTATTGTAGCTGCAAATGGCAGATATGTTTACGGAGGCCAATTATCATCACCATCACTCCTGTGTTTCAATGGGACGTTGTGTTAGCTAATCCAAGTTTATCATTTTAAAAGACTAAGTGATCATCAGAAAACCCTTTTGCAATTATGTTAGCACAGCTGAAAACTGTTGTTCTGATTAAGAAGCAATAAAACTGGCCTTCTTTAGACTCGTTGAGTATCTGGAGCATCTGCATTTGTGGGTTCGATTACAGGCTCAAAATGGCCAGAAACAAAGAACTTTCTGAAGTTTCTGAAATGAAGGCTTTTCCATGCGAGAAATTGCCAAGCAACTGAAAATCTTGTACAACACTTTGTACTGCCTAGAAGGCCAGCATCCTGGAGTCGCCTCTTCACTGTTGATGTTGAGACTGGTGTTCTGCCTAGAAGGCCAGCATCCTGGAGTCGCCTCTTCACTGTTGATGTTGAGACTGGTGTTCTGCCTAGAAGGCCAGCATCCTGGAGTCGCCTCTTCACTGTTGATGTTGAGACTGGTGTTCTGCCTAGAAGGCCAGCATCCTGGAGTCGCCTCTTCACTGTTGATGTTGAGACTGGTGTACTGCCTAGAAGGCCAGCATCCTGGAGTCGCCTCTTCACTGTTGATGTTGAGACTGGTGTTTTGCAGGTACTATTTTATGAAGCTGCCAGTTATGGACTTGTGGGGTGTCTGTTTCTCAAACTAGACACTCTAATGTACTTGTCCTCTTGCTCAGTTGTGCACCGGGGCCTTCCACAGGGAGTAGTACACAGCGTTGTACGAGATCTTCAGATAATCACAATCACTAAATGATGAAGAATTCACTTACCATGGCTGCATCCCATATCTATCTTTTAGTGCTTGATTGAACTTGGCTGGTTTAATGGAGCAATAGAATTGTCCCAAAACAGGCAGTCAGCCCATCGAATACTCCAGGCAGACTAAAGCAAACACTCAAAGTGTTTGAAAGATTGCAAATAGTGTTTGAACCCAGATCTGCAGGCCAGTTCCCAATGCTACTGTTTCCAAGGAGAGTCACAGCTGCAAGCAATGAACTAGCTACTACCTCAGTAGGGTTAAAGTGGACAGGTCCAGGTAGGTAGGCTTGCGTCCCAAATAGCACCCTATTATTTTTTTATAGTGCACTACGTTTGATCAGAGTCATATGGGCCCTGGTCAAAAGAAAAGCACTACTATGCACTACTATATAGGGAATAGGATGCCATTTGCGGCACTATGTAGGTAAGCGAAAAGGGTGTTACCTTTGAAAAATGGAACACTCTGGGAAACAGGACAATGCCTTGTGAAGGTTGATATCCGTCTGAGAGTTAGTGTTGGGTACTCCATCAACTTTACAGATCTATTTGGCCGGCCACAGTCTCACACAGCCGTACACACTCTTCCCATTACTTGTCAGAACCACCTTTGTTCGCTGCCTGGCCCATCAATCCTCACACCTAGAAAGATCTGGTAGTGTATGGTTTTCTTTCTCACAGTCTCTCTGACACAGGTTCTTTATTTACAGTAAGTTACTGTACCACTGCTGGACAGTTGTAACCCACCAAGTTATATGGTTCCTAGAGATGTTTATAGGCTGTAGGCTTCGCCCCCATCACTCCTTAGCCAGTTGATTACTTTGACTACTTTAAAATGGTGGAAGCTTGGTGGAAGCCCTCAACGGTGCTGACCATGCTAAAATGACCTTTTGCCCACTAGAGTCCTCTGTCATTCTCAATGTGAAATTCAGCAATGTTTGGTAATTAGGGAACTGTTTATAGTTTCAATTATAGTTTAAAAGCATATAATGTAGTTTTCTCACTCCATACAAGTGAGAATTTTTTCAAAGTATTGTTTAAGGGACATTGTATTGATCATTAAGAGAAGACTTGTTTTAAGGGATATTGTATTGATCACCAAGAGAAGACTTGTTTAAGGGACATTGTATTGATCACCAAGAGAAGACTTGTTTAAGGGACATTGTATTGATCACCAATAGAAGACTTGTTTAAGGGACATTGTATTGATCACCAAGAGAAGACTTGTTTAAGGGATATTGTATTGATCACCAAGAGAAGACTTGTTTAAGGGACATTGTATTGTTTAAGAGAAGACATTGATCACCAAGAGAAGACTTGTTTAAGGGACATTGTATTGATCACCAAGAGAAGACTTGTTTAAGGGACATTGTATTGATCACCAAGAGAAGACTTGTTTAAGGGACATTGTATTGATCACCAAGAGAAGACATGTTTAAGGGATATTGTATTGATCACCAATAGAAGACTTGTTTAAGGGACATTGTATTGATCACCAAGAGAAGACTTGTTTAAGGGACATTGTATTGATCACCAAGAGAAGACTTGTTTAAGGGACATTGTATTGATCACCAAGAGAAGACTTGTTTAAGGGACATTGTATTGATCACCAAGAGAAGACATGTTTAAGGGACATTGTATTGATCACCAAGAGAAGACTTGTTTAAGGGACATTGTATTGATCACCAAGAGAAGTTTTCTTTCTGTGGACTATTGACTAATGTTTTGGGTTTTCCTCTGTAGACTACCTTCCTTTGGATTATTACCTAAACTAACTATTGAACTGGTCAAATCTATCCTTATTTAGATTTGGACTGATCAGATTTGGACTGGATTATTTTGATTTTTGCTCTTTTTTTATATTTCTTGCTTAAATTTTGGGATTGAACTAAATTAAACATTTCAAATCAAATCAAACTTTATTTATCACATGCACCGAATACAACCTTAACGTAAATGCTTACTTACAAGCCCTTAACCAACAATGCATTTCAAGAAAGAGTTTAGAAAATATTTACCAAATAAATTAAAGTAAAAAATGCACACAATAAAATAACAATAACAGGGGGTACCGGTACCGAGTCAATACAGGTTACATACTGTAGTGAACAGCCAACATTGCAAATGGTTCCAGTGTGTGTGTGTGTGTTACAGAGGGCCCTGCTTCAGACACAGTTTACTCTTTGTTCAGCTGAATCGTGGACAGGGTTTGAATCACCTCGAGGCTCAGCTCTGCTGTCAAAGGGACAACTGTACCTACAGATTTTAGGACATTGGTAGCAGCAATGATACATTTATCTGTTGGGATTTAATCTTGAGCCCTAGCATCGCCTGTGCTTATTCTAAATTACAAGCTTGGCTTAGACAAACAGTAGTTGTTTGCATTTGATTGTATAATGTTTTAATAATGCTATCATGTTTTCCTGAGGCAGGCATTAGGGTGATTCCAACATTATGGATGTTACATTCACATGCAAAATCACAACTTTAATGTCTCACAGAATGGTCAAATAAACTATAAACTCAACTGTTGATGTGTTGATGTGTGTAGAACCCCTTGGGTATCCAGAAAAGTGGACTTCTAAATACTGTCAGTGAGAAATAAAACAGATGAGCTGTTATGATGTTACCTGAAGTAGACAAGCTTTTAATGAGACTAAGTATATTAGCAGAAGTCTGGGAGTTCGGAAGTCTTAGGTCAAAACATGAATATACATTTTGAAAGGCTTGGCTGAATAAGAAAATATAACATTTTGAAAAGATTGTCATTTCCAATTATTGTTACTTTAGAGTGGAACATTCATGCAATTTTCTACTTTAACTGGTCACATAAATTCCACACTCCAACATTAAGGATAATTATGAAAGTGGTTTAATTTGGAATTGCCTAACTTAATTTTGTAGGTTGACTTCCCTATGAAATCCCTCAATGAAATCACACAGGAAGCTTGTATAAAAGCCATACTTCTGTTTCATTTTCTTCACTTGTACCAAACTGAAAAAAAGCTCTTCAAACCTGGGTTCAAATACTATTCGAAATACTATTTCAAATCCTTTAGCTGGGCTTGAATGACCTTGCCTGACACAAATGGACCAATAGAATAGTCTCACCACTACAAACCATGCCCATCTCGCACCCCAGGCAGGCTAAATGCCTTTGAGAGATTGGTATTTGAACCCAGGTCTAAAGCTCTTACTGATCTATGAAGTCAATCTGAAAACCATGGATGAGTTACCCTAAGGTAAAAAATAGGCGTGGTCCATACATCCACCACATCAAAAAGCATAAGAAAGTGTGTGTGTGTATGCGTGTGTATGCATGTGTGTACGCAGGGTTGGACTCTTGAGTCCAATGCCCCTGGTCTTGTACATTCTCTGAGTAGTTCTTATAATCTCAGAGCAGATAACAGTACATCTAATGATGCCCTGCAGTCGGAGTGAGTAGTTTCAATAGTCAACACCAGTAGTCAATTTGATGGAGATTCATTATATAACCTCTCCTTTTTCTTTCTTTGAAGATTTGTATTGGATTTTACAGTATGGCGAGTAGTCAAGGGAACCAATCAGTATTACATGTAATCCCTAGATTCCAACATCTATAGTCTACTGTATACTGTTTCAACCAGTATTACATGTAATCCCTAGATTCCATCATCTATAGTCTACTGTATAATGTTTCAACCAGTATTACATGTAATCTCCAGATGACATCATCTATAGTCTACTGTATAATGTTTCAACCAGTATTACATGTAATCTCCAGATGACATCATCTATAGTCTACTGTATACTGTTTCAACCAGTATTACATGTAATCCCTAGATTCCAACATCTATAGTCTACTGTAAAAAAATTCTGGGCCTGTGTTTAGAAAGCTGATATGTTATTCCTATCTATCCTTTTCCTTATGATATACAAGGTCCTCTACGCAAATCAGATCATAAAAGAATGTAAAACAGAAACCTATTTAAAAAAAAAATATTTGTTGAGAATTGCATTGAGCTGGCAAGTAGAGAAACATCAGAGAATGTTATTTGCCCTGTAGCAGCAGCCTTTGCTACCAAGCTTCATCACATACCATGCACTATTCTTTGTTCACACCTTTTGATGTTGTTTTGCTTTGCAGCCATATTGAGTGTTTACAAGTGTATGGTGTCCATTTTAGGACATCATCACACCTATACGGTGCCCATATTAGAACAGCCTCTGGAGGTTGTTTGAAGTGGGAGAACCATCAGTTGTATGGATCTTGGTTCATTCATTCAGACTTGGTGTCAAATGAAAGTTGGCCAATCATCAGTCAGACAAATGTCCATGGCTGGTACTTGGTGTCATAGTCATAGACAAACATCAGTCAATGACCTGTTTTTTTACCAAAAAGGAATCTTCGGTTGAACCAGGGAATGCTTTTTCGTATTCCACCATTACTCCCTAGGCTCAGAGGTGATCAAACATATAACATATAGAGACATTTTCTCCTGAAAATACACATCACTTCAATATTACAGATGGTACATGACATTAAAATAAGATGTTATTAAACCACAGATGTTCCTATGGTAATATGTACAGATGCAGGATCTTAATTTGATCACTCTTTTGTTGCTGCTGCACAGCAGGAAATGCAAACTTGCAGTGTATTCAAGGTTTAAAAAGCCTAAAGTTTGTCATTTCAACTTTAAAATGTCAGACTTCATTTGCCCTAACGAAAAATGTATCAACTCCTACAAAAAATGTCCTTTAATTGTAATCCACATAATAATTCACATTTCCTGCTGTTGCAGGATTATTTTCCAGATGTAGCAAAAGCTGTCTCAAATTAAGATCCTACATCTGTCGGTGTTTGACGTTACATTTTACTAATCAACTCTATTAAAAAGAAAAAGAAATTCAGTTTATAAATGAAACTTAATATTAACAGCATATTATTACACAAGTCAAGCACAATTTGAATCCAATCCATATCATATTCCCTGTATGCGTCTTCGAAGTGCTTTGTGCCAGTTGTCCTATGTACTTTCGTTCCACCTTATATAAAGACCAAATGGAAAAAGTAATTCATTCAACAACCAGGCCAAGGGAACAGTAAACATTGGCTGAGGATATGAACCATTAAATCCTGGTTGTTTGATCAGCTTGAGAAAATTGCTTAGAAACATTAACTGCTAATTCTGGGTGTATGTTACAGTAACTAAAAAGGTATAATGACTTTGGATACAGAGAGCGGGTTTAAATCCTACAAGGCAGCACATTTCAGACTGCACATTTCAGACTGCACATTTCAGACTGCACATTTCAGACTGCACATTTCAGAATTGTGTTGCATGTTGGGGGTTCTTGTGTCCACCTGTCTGATTATTTTTTAATAGCTTTGAAATGTTTTGTTTCAGGTGAATAATTTTGAAGAGACAAGACATCCAAAAATGTCCTGATAATTTCGTCAATATTCCCCTAAAATACCAATATTCCAATATTCTCTCTATTACTTTAAACAGTGTTGTCAGCATTAAGAGTACCATCATCACCACATACCTTTACATTTAAATGTCAAAGCCCGTTATTCTATTTGTGTGCCTTTCACCACGCTTGGCTAGTACATGGTCTTGAATAACTCATTTCTTATACCCAATTATCTGAGTCCAGAAACGTCTTACTTGGTTACATAACTACATTGGACTATTAATTCATAAAATAATTCAGTGAATTCAGTCAAACTGTAACTCAATTCTCAAGCGGTAGACTTCAAAATAAACCAATCAGTATGGCCTCATGCTCAGGAAATAGACTTCAAAATAAACCAATCAGTATGGCCTCATGCTCAGGAAATAGACTTCAAAATAAACCAATCAGTATGGCCTCATGCTCAGGAAATAGACTTCAAAATAAACCAATCCCTCATGCTCAGGAAATAGACTTCAAAATAAACCAATCAGTATGGCCTCATGCTCAGGAAATAGACTTCAAAATAAACCAATCAGTATGGTCATGGCCTCATGCTCAGGAAATAGACTTCAAAATAAACCAATCAGTATGGCATCATGCTCAGGAAATAGACTTCAAAATAAACCAATCAGTATGGCCTCATGCTCAGGAAATAGACTTCAAAATAAACCAATCAGTATGGCCTCATGCTCAGGAAATAGACTTCAAAATAAACCAATCAGCATGGCCTCATGCTCAGGAAATAGACTTGAAAATAAACCAATCAGTATGGCCTCATGCTCAGGAAATAGACTTGAAAATAAACCAATCAGTATTGCTTCATGCTCAAGAAATAGACTTAAAAAATACATAGCTACAAATCCTGTAATTCACCATCAAGTAAAAAACGTACACATTCAATAACACTTGCTCTCCCTTTCTTTACTGCCTGTCTCCGACCCCTGTCATTACATACAAATGAAGTCAGGATGCAGGCAACAACATTTGTTTAAGCACTTGGGCTACAGACAGCAAAAATATTTCAAATTCAAGAAAGCGTACAGTATTATATAGAGCCATTATTACATGGAACTCCCATCTCATATTGCTGAAAGGAACAGCAAACCTTGTTTAAAAAAACAGATGAAGCATCACCTCACGGCACAACGCCTCTCCCTGTTTGACCTACAGATAGCCTGTGTATGTATTGATATGTAGGCTTTGTGTGCCGTTTTTAAATGTAGTACTTCTCTCCTGGAGCTGATCTTGTCTATTAATGTTCTGTATTATGTCATGTTTCATGTGTTGTGTGGACCCCAGGAAGAGTAGCTGCTGCTTTTACAACCGCCAATGGGGTTCCTAATAAAATACCAAATATCAAATGAGGAGTTGAACTAACAGTGTCTTATACCTCAAATGTTCACCTGATGACCTGTTCGTCCTCTCCCTGCCTCAACGTGGGCGGTGCGGTCTCTCTCACTCCCTCTATTGCCTGTCTTTGACCCCTGCCATAATCATGTGACCAAATACAAAGATGGCATTCCTTAACAATGATGGGGTTAGCTTATTATTAACATGAATTAGGTTCTACTGTTATTAGCTAAATTATTGATTTACTGACTGGCATTATGTATAGCTAGCTACTTTACTACATAGTACCAGTCTATTATGAATTGTACAGTATAGTTAGCTAGCCATGTAGGTATTCATACATTTTCTTACACTCCTCTGCACTTCAAAAAATAATGGTGTCCTGTACCTTTCTCCTTTTTGGCGTTAGCACCTCCATTAAGGGACACCATTATTTTTTAGAAGCTTCTGTTTTACTAGGGTGAACACTGACTCTGAGTGTTGATTATCTGAATCTGCAGTTGAAAAGGAAAAGAGGAAGATACTGTGCTAGCTTTGGTGCTAGCTTAGCTAGAACCCCACCTACTGGAAAAGAGGAAGATACTGTGCTAGCTTAGCTAGAACCCCACCTACTGGAAAAGAGGAAGATACTGTGCTAGCTTAGCTAGAACCCCACCTACTGGAAAAGAGGGAGATACTGTGCTAGCTTAGCTAGAACCCCACCTACTGGAAAAGAGGAAGATACTGTGCTAGCTTAGCTAGAACCCCACCTACTGGAAAAGAGGAAGATACTGTGCTAGCTTAGCTAGAACCCCACCTACACCTTAGCTAGAACCCCACCTACTGAAAAGAGGAAGATACTGTGCTAGCTTAGCTAGAACCCCACCTACTGGAAAAGAGGGAGATACTGTGCTAGCTTAGCTAGAACCCCACCTACTGGGAAAGAGGAAGATACTGTGCTAGCTTAGCTAGAACCCCACCTACTGGAAAAGAGGGAGATACTGTGCTAGCTTAGCTAGAACCCCACCTACTGGGAAAGAGGAAGATACTGTGCTAGCTTAGCTAGAACCCCACCTACTGGAAAGGAGGAAGATACTGTGCTAGCTTTGGTGCTAGCTTAGCTAGAACCCCACCTACTGGGAAAAGGGAAGATACTGTGCTAGCTTTGGTGCTAGCTTAGCTAGACTCCCTCCCCACCACCTACTAGAAAAGAGGAAGATACTGTGCTAGCTTAGCTAGACCCCCCCCACCACCAACCCACCTACTGGAAAAGAGGGAGATACTGTGCTAGCTTAACTAGACCCCCACCTACTGGAAAAGAGGGAGATACTGGGCTAGCTTAGCTAGACCCCCCACCTACTGGAAAATAGGGAGATACTGTGCTAGCTTAACTAGACCCCCCACCTACTGGAAAATAGGGAGATACTGTGCTAGCTTTGGTGCTAGCTTAGCTAGACCCCCCCACCTACTGTACAATCATTACAGAGTGCACATTTCAGACTATACAGGCATTTCAGACTGCACATTTCAGTACAGTACGGGCATGTCAGACCACAAGTTTCAGACTGTACAAGCATTTCAGACTGCACATTTCAGTACAGGACAGGCATTTCAGACCACAAGTTTCAGACTGTACAAGCATTTCAGACTGCACATTTCAGACTGTTCTGTTATTTCAGACAACAAGTTTCAGACTGTACAAGCATTTCAGACTGCACATTTCAGTACAGGACAGGCATTTCAGACCACAAGTTTCAGACTGTACAAGCATTTCAGACTGCACATTTCAGACTGTTCTGTTATTTCAGAGCACAAGTTTCGGCCTGTACAAGCATTTCAGACTGCATATTTCTGTACAGTACAATCTGTCTAGCTGTGATTCACTGGCCCACATCGAAGCAATGTTTTGACTGCCATCAGCTTCCTAGAGATGGATAGATTCAGCAACAGCTTTTTTCCTGCTTAGCCCTTCTGCTGAACAAAAATACAATCTTGTGTAAAGCTTGGGAATGTTAATTAGCAGGTGTGGGTGTCCGCTTGAAAATGTGCAGGCATCGTTAATGTCACGTGGAATGGGAAATGGGAGGCTTACAGGGTTTTGATTTGAAAGTGCTCATTGTACAAGTTTAGTTTTGATTGGAATGATTGGAATTTTTGAAATGATTGGAATCGGGCTGACACAAGTTTCTGTTCAAAATCCCATTTGTACAGCATTTAATCAGGTTTTCAGAGTCATAGGTGCAGAATTAAGACTTAGAAAATATTCTCGCTCCCAATATACTGTATGTGTTTGATTTTTCTCACATTTTATTTATGGTTTTGAAACAGGAAAAGCTTGTTGGGTACCCCAGCATTGCTTATTAGCAATGGCTCCCAAATGGCACCCTCTTTCCTATAAAGTATAGTGTACTACTGTTGACCATAGCTGTATGGGCCCTGGCCAAAAGTAGTACCCTACAGGGGGAATAGGATTGCATTTGGGACACAGGTTTACAATTTCTGTCTGACAGATGATCACATTAGCGCCTGCTTAGTGGCACACTGTTTGAGCTTCTCAGTGAGTCATCACACAGCTACAGTGTTTTGTTGATTCTGGTCCAGCTGTTGGCTTTCAGTTTCGATGAAATGCTGAAATGATATCTACCGTGGTTGGGGTAAATCCATTGCTGTAATTTCCAGGAAAAACTGAAATAGTTTAGAAAGTTGTCCTACTTTATTGGCGTGTACTTCAGTCTTCTAAATGGTTTGCAGAACATAGTTAGTCAAAAGCAAACATATTCCTTTGTATGGCTTTCAGAGGACAGTTGGGGTGAAGCATACATCTCCATACTCCAACTGCTGAGTCATAGCTCTGAAAATAACTGACAATGAAAATTAATAACAGTTACATAATTTCTCCAAAGACGGGAAAAGGAATTGTGAAGAAGCCAGTGACGACTTTTCTTATCTTTTCATTTGAATGATTAGGAAATAATTTCCCTCCGCATTGTCTGCGGCTGAGGCTAATTCTTTTATCACAAAACTTTTAATTAGCTGTATCTCTGTGTTACACTACCACACTACGAGCTGAACAATACTGTAGGATGGAGAAGGCAAAATACAGTACAGTGTGTTCTATTCATTTGGTGTGAAAGTAACATTTGTACATTTTTATAATTAATATACATTTCTGGTTAAGGACTTGGCCTACACTGGGTTTTATATATATTTTATATATATATATATATATAAATAACTAAATATTTTGATACACCACATGCAGTGAGTGGGACTTAGAGGAAAGGCAAGCTGGATATCCTGAAAGAGTTGAAGATTCTCTGAATATGGGGTTTAACACCTCCTAATGATCTCCAACTGTTAACATATCCTTCTATATGTCTGATGACTTCTCCCAACCCAATCTCCAAATAAAATGCCCACCCGTGGTGTAACTGCAGCAACAGGTTTACGTCATTGCTTGATGTTTACGTCATTGCGCCCCCTCTGGCTTGTGTGGTGGAGCAGATCTTTGTAGGCTATAATCAGCCTGGTCTCAGGGTAGTAAGTTGGTGATCTGCTGATATCTGCCTAGTGTTGTGGAGGAGATCTTTTTGGCTATACTCAGCCTGGTCTCAGGGTAGTAAGTTCGTGGTCTGTTGATATCCCTCTAGTGGTGTGGAGCAGATCTTTGTAGGCTATACTCAGCCTGGTCTCAGGGTAGTAAGTTGGTGATCTGTTGATATCTGCCTAGTGGTGCTGGGGGTGTGGTTTGGTGCCTGGTTGGCCCTGTCCGGGGGTACTGTCAGACAGGGCCACAGTGTTCCCCCGACCCACCCTTGTCTCAGTCTCCAGTATCTTTGCTGCTAGGGTCAGTCTGCTATATCTGGTGTAATTCTCATGTCTTATCTGGTGTCCTGTGTGAATGAATGTATTTATTTTGTACCGTTTTTTTACCAGGTAAGTTGACTGAGAACACATTCTCATTTACAGCAACGACCTGGGGAATAGTTACAGGAGAGAGATGAAAGAGCCAATTGTAAGCTGGGAATGATTAGGTGACCACGATGGTATGAGGAACAGCTTGGGAATTTAGCCAGGACACCGGAGTTAACACCCCTACGATAAGTGCCATGGGATCTTTAATGACCTCAGAGTCAGGACACCCATTTTAACATCCCATCCGAAAGACGGCACCCTACACAGAGCAGTGTCCCCAATCACTGCCCTGGGGTATTGGAATATATTTTTTTAGACCAGAGGAAAGAGTGCCTCCCACTGGCCCTCCAACACCACTTCCAGCAGCATCTGGTCTCCCATCCAGGGACCAACCAGGACCAACCCTGCTTAGCTTCAGAAGCAAGACAGCAGTGGGATGCTGGGTGGTATGCTGCTGGCATGCTCCCTCTAATTCTCTCCCTCTCCCTCTCTCCTACCCCGCCCGTTGGACTTGAGCCCTCAGATCATGCCTCAGGACTACCTGGCCTGATGACTCCTGGCTGTCCCCAGTCTACCTGGTCGTGCTGCTGCTCCAGTTTCAACTGTTCTGCCTGCGGCTACGGAACCCTGACCTGTTCACCGAATGTGCTACCGTGGCTTTGAAAAGCCAACTGACATTTACTCCTGAGATACTGACCTGTTACACCCTCTACAACCACTGTCATTATTATTTGACCCTGCTGGTCATCTATGAACGTTTGAACATATTGAAGAACAATCTGTCCTTAAATGTACTCTTATAATCTCCACCCGGCACAGCCAGAAGAGGACTGGCCACCCCTCAGAGCCTGGTTCCTCTCTCGGTTTCTTCCTAGGTTCCTTCCTTTCTTGGGAGTTTTTCTGGCCACTGTGCTTCTACATCTGCATTGCTTGCTGTTTGGGGTTATAGGCTGTTTTTTTATAGCAGTTTGTGACACCTGCTGATGTAAAAAGGGTTTTATAAATACATTTGATTGATTGATAATTGCACCATGTGGTGGTGTATCTTAGCTGTTTGTCAAACTCCGCAAAAGTGAAACTGAAGTTAGACATCATTTCCAAGCAGTTAAGTTTAGGGCTGAGGTTTGGTACAGGGTTACATTTAAATGTATGCATTATTTCAAGTGGCTAAATTAAGTGTTAAAAAACTAAAAGTGAGTGCCTAGCACTGGGATTTAACCTGCAATCCTCCGAGCCGAAGTCTGAGTCTTTGACGCCCATCCCCCATCCCCAGTCACAACGCCCTAGCAAGCCGCAAGCCGCAAGCCGCAAGCCAAATAGATAGTAAAAGGAGACTTTACACTTTTCAAGTAACAGCTAAACACTTTACACTTTTCAAGTAACAGCTAAACACTTGACACTTTTCAAGTAACAGCTAAACACTTTACACTTTTCAAGTAACAGTTAAAGACTTTAAACGTTCAAGTAACAGTGACCATCCATTAAGAAGGACACTCTCTACATCACAGCTTTTCTAATTTGAAATTCCCAGGAGCGACCACATCAACAAAAACACAAAAGAGTCAAAAGACGACAGAGATTGATGATCGATCGTGGTTCATCACAACCATAACACACAGAAGAACAATGGGCGTTTTCAAATGTTAATGCACTCCGAGATAAACTGATTCTCTAAGCGCCCATTATTCATTAATTACTTAGCACATTCTTTTTGGGGCATCTTTAAGATTGTCAGTGTTTCCCCTCACTCCACCCCCTCGCTTCCTGATTATGCGAGGAAATAAATTACAAACAGGAAAATGAAAGTGTGGCAGGTGATTTGTCGGGAAGATAATTTGTTACTGTGTGCATTCAGAAATGATTATCACAAATGTGACCCATGATCTTGTTGATTAGAGCAGCGAAGCTGAAGTTCTGCTGGTATTTCTTGTTGCTGATTAGAGCAGTGAAGCTCTGCTTGTATTTCTTGTTGCTGATTAGAGCAGTGAAGCTCTGCTTGTATTTCTATTTGTTGATTAGAGCAGCGACACTGAAGGTCTGCTGGTATTTCTACTTGTTGATTAGAGCAGCGAAGTAGAAGGTCTGCTAGTATTTCTACTTGTTGATTAGAGCAGCGAAGTAGAAGGTCTGCTAGTATTTCTACTTGTTGATTAGAGCAGCGAAGCAGAAGGTCTGCTAGTATTTCTTCTTGTTGATTAGAGCAGCGAAGCAGAAGGTCTGCTAGTATTTCTACTTGTTGATTAGAGCAGCGAAGTAGAAGGTCTGCTAATATTTCTACTTGTTGATTAGAGCAGCGAAGTAGAAGGTCTGCTAGTATTTCTACTTGTTGATTAGAGCAGCGAAGCAGAAGGTGTGCTAGTATTTCACTTGTTGATTGAAGAAGAAGGTCTCCTAGTATTTCTACTTGTTGATTAGAGCAGCGAAGTAGAAGGTCTGCTAATATTTCTACTTGTTGATTAGAGCAGCGAAGTAGAAGGTCTGCTAGTATTTCTTCTTCCTTCCATCCTAACTGCTGTGATGATGTTTGATATTCCTCCAGGATGTTTTGTGCTCTTTACATCTCAGCCTTTGAGAATTACACAAATGTCTTCTTTTTACAAAGTCACTTCAATGTTTGCTTCATGTAATGTGAGAAAAACATATATTTGGGTGTGTAATATAATTAGAGTGAATGACTCATTCTAATACTATGGTGAAACCCTTAGACAAGGAAGGCACGCCATTTTGAAGTATTTGGACATTCCTAAAAACATAAGGAAACAAACCATTTTAAAGTATTTAGTCCTAATATCACATATGGAAACCAAGATAGGACCACTTCCTGGGTGTTAGAGGGTGTGGGAATATGGGAAAGTGCATGCCTACAAGGAACATAGCACACTGTCACAGAAGCAAATCACAGAAACATTCCATAAACTCGAAAGTGGATTTAATAGGAAATCCCTATTTCGCTTCTGTTCGATTACACTATGGAAAATACACTTGAAGTACTTCAGTTAACTACATTGGATCCCTTCAATTTTCTTTTTGTTACATCCCAAAACCAGATTTTATTTCTCAAATAGCAATTGACATCACACTAATTCACACCTAGAATAAAAAAAGGATGGATTTCTCAAGCTGGCTTAGAACGTTCCTCAACAGAGATGGACTGGCCATACGGCAATTCGGCAAACACCAGATGGGCTGGTCCATTTTTAGCCCAGTGTTCCAGTCTCAATTTGGGGTTTTGTGCAAGCATATACATATTTGGGGTTTTGTGCAAGCATATAAATATTTGGCTGATAAGTAGGGTTGTGATGATACCAGTATCACAATACTCAGAAGTATAGTTGTCGTGGAAAGGAAACAAAACATGAAGCAGATTTCATTTCTTGAGGAAAACAGTCCTTCATTAAGGAAACAAAACATGAAGCGGATTTCATTTCTTCAGGAAAACAGTCCTTCGTTATGGAAACAAAACATGAAGCGGATTTCATTTCTTCAGGAAAACAGTCCTTCGTTAAGGAAACAAAACATGAAGCGGATTTCATTTCTTCAGGAAAACAGTCCTTCATTAAGGAAACAAAACATGAAGCGGATTTCATTTCTTGAGGAAAACAGTCCTTCGTTATGGAAACAAAACATGAAGCGGATTTCATTTCTTCAGTAAACAGTCCTTCGTTATGGAAACAAAACATGAAGCGGATTTCATTTCTTGAGGAAAACAGTCCTTCGTTATGGAAACAAAACATGAAGCGGATTTCATTTCTTGAGGAAAACAGTCCTTCGTTAAGGAAACAAAACATGAAGCGGATTTCATT
>NW_024608421.1:0-25000 GCF_018296145.1 Oncorhynchus tshawytscha
TTCTGAGACCTGAGTCATTATGGTGAATCACTAAAACAAAACAGAAATACACCATGGAAAAAGAAGGAACTGCACGTCAGAAATCAGCTCAATGTAAGAAGAATCCTTAGACTCTAACCACTTCTGGGAAAATTGGAAAACTCTAATCAAACAACATTACGAAGAATTATCTGTCCAAAATGGAGATGTATGGATAAACCACTTCTCCAATCTGATCGGCTCTATAACAAAGAATAAAGAGCAAAAACATATACATGATCAAATACAGATCTTAGAATCAACTATTAAAGACTACCAGAATCCACTGGATTCTCCAATTACACTGAATGAACTACAGGAGAAAACAAACCCTCCAACACAAAAAGGCCTGTGGGATTGAAGGTATCAAGAATGAAATTATAAAATATAGAGATCACAATTTCCAATTGGCTATACTTTAAACTCTTTAACAGTTCTGGCAAATTCTCCAATATTTGGAACCAAGGACTGATCACATGAATCCACAAGAGTGGAGATGAATTTGTCCTCATTAACTACCAGGGGATATGAGTTAACAGCAATCTTGGGAAAATCCTCTGTATATATCATTACCAGCAGACTTGTACATTTCCTCAGTGAAACAATGTACTGAGCAAATATCATTTTGGCTTTTTTACCAAATTACCGTAAGACAGACCACGTATTCACCCTGCACACCCTAATGAACAAACAAACAAACCAAAACAAAGGCAAAGATTTCTCATGCTTTTTTCATTTCAAAATAGCTTTTGACTCAATTTGGCATGAGGGTCTACTATACAAATTGATGGAAAGTGGTGTTGGGGGGATAAAGTCCTTGTACACAAACAACAAGTGTGCGGTAAGAATTGGCAAAAAACACACACATTTCTTTCCACAGGGCCGTGGGGTGAGACAGGGATGCAGCTTAAGCCCCACCCTCTTCAACATATATATCAACGAATTGGCGCAGGCACTAGAACAGTCTGCAGCACCCGGCCTCACCCTACTAGAATCTGAAGTCAAATGCCGACTGTTTGCTGGTGACCTGGTACTTCTGTCCCCAACCAAGTAGGTCCAATTGCCAGGACCACAAATACAAATTCCATCTAGACACCGTTGCCCTAGAGCACCCACAAAAATACACATACCTCGCCCTAACCATCAACACCAACAGGTAACGTCCACAAAGCTGTGAATGATGATGCCATGAAAAGGAACATTCCGCATACCAATTAGGATCTGTCTAAAAATACTTGAATCAGTTATAGAAACCATTGTCCTTTATGGTTGTGAGGTCTGGGGTCCTGCTCACCAACCAAGACTTCACAAAATGGGACAAACACCAAATTGAGACTCTGCATGCAGAATTCTGCAAAAATATCCTCAGTGTACAATGTAAAATATCAAATAATGCATGCAGAGCAGAATTAGGCCGATACCCACTAATTATCAAAATCCAGAAAAGAGCCGTTCAATTCTACAACCACCTAAAAGGCAACAATTCCCAAACCTTCCACAACAAAGCCATCACCTACAGAGAGATGAACCTGGAGAAGAGTCCCCTAAGCAAGCTGGTTCTGGGGCTCTGTTCACAAACAGACCCCACAAAGCCCCAGGACAGCAACACAATTAAAACCAACTAAATCATCAGAAAACAGAAAGATAATTACTTGACACATTGGAAAGAATTCACCAAAAAACAGAGCAAACTAGAATGCTATTTGGGCCTGAACAGAGAGTACACAGTGGCAGAATACTTGGCCACTGTGACTGACCCAAAATTGAGGGAGCGTGTTGAAGAGAGAACGAGAGAGCATGTTGAAGAGAGAGAGGGAGAGTGATGAAGAGAGAGAGAGCATGATGAAGAGAGAGCGAGGGAGAGTGATGAAGAGAGAGAGAGCATGATGAAGAGAGAGCGAGGGAGAGTGATGAAGAGAGAGAGAGCATGATGAAGAGAGAGAGGGAGAGCAAGAGCATGATGAAGACAGAGAGAGGGAGAGTGATGAAGACAGAGAGACGGGGAGAGTGATGAAGAGAGAGAGGGAGAGTGATGAGAGAGAGAGAGGGAGAGTGATAAAGAGAGAGAGAGGGAGAGTGATGAAGACAGAGAGAGGGAGAGTGATGAAGACAGAGAGAGGGAGAGTGATGAAGACAGAGAGAGGGAGAGTGATGAAGAGAGAGAGAGCATGATGAAGAGAGAGAGGGAGAGTGATGAAGAGATAGAGAGGGAGAGTGATGGAGAGAGAGAGAGCATGATGAAGAGAGAGAGAGGGAGAGTGATGAAGACAGAGAGAGGGAGAGTGATGAAGAGATAGAGAGGGAGAGTGATGAAGAGAGAGAGAGGGAGAGTGATGAGAGAGAGAGGGAGAGTGATGAAGAGAGAGAGAGGGAGAGTGATGAAGACAGAGAGAGGGAGAGTGATGAAGACAGAGAGAGGGAGAGTGATGGAGAGAGAGAGAGGGAGAGTGATGAAGAGAGAGAGAGGGAGAGTGATGAAGACAGAGAGAGGGAGAGTGATGAAGACAGAGAGAGGGAGAGTGATGAAGACAGAGAGAGGGAGAGTGATGAAGAGAGAAGACATGATAAAGAGAGAGAGGGAGAGTGATGAAGAGATAGAGAGGGAGAGTGATGGAGAGAGAGAGAGCATGATGAGAGAGAGAGAGGGAGAGTGATGAAGACAGAGAGAGGGAGAGTGATGAAGACAGAGAGAGGGAGAGTGATGAAGACAGAGAGAGGGAGAGTGATGAAGACAGAGAGAGGGAGAGTGATGAAGACAGAGAGAGGGAGAGTGATGAAGACAGAGAGAGGGAGAGTGATGAAGACAGAGAGAGGGAGAGTGATGAAGACAGAGAGAGGGAGAGTGATGGAGAGAGAGAGATGGAGAGTGATGAAGAGAGAGAGAGGGAGAGTGATGAAGAGAGAGAGAGGGAGAGTGATGAAGAGAGAGAGAGGGAGAGTGATGAAGAGAGAGAGAGAGAGCGTGATGAAGAGAGAGAGAGATGGAGAGAGAGAGAGGGAGGGTGATGAAGAGAGAGAGGGAGAGTGATGAAGAGAGAGAGATGGAGAGTGATGAAGAGAGGGAGAGTGATGAAGAGAGAGAGAGAGCGTGATGAAGAGAGAGAGAGATGGAGAGAGAGAGAGGGAGGGTGATGAAGAGAGAGAGGGAGAGTGATGAAGAGAGAGAGAGGGAGAGTGATGAGAGAGAGAGCGGGAGAGTGATGGAGAGAGAGAGATGGAGAGAGATGAAGAGGGAGAGATGGAGAGTGATGAAGAGAGAGAGCGTGATGAAGAGAGAGAGAGATGGAGAGAAAAAGAGAGGGAGAGTGATGGAGAGAGAGAGGGAAAGTGATGAAGAGAGAGAGAGGGAGAGTGATGAAGAGAGAGAGAGATGGAGAGTGATGAAGAGAGAGAGCGTGATGAAGAGAGAGAGATGAAGAGAGAAAAAGTGTGTTGAAGAGAGGGAGAAGGAGAGTGATGAAGAGAGAGATGGAGAGTTATGAAGAGAGAGAGAGAGAGTGAGATGAGGCAGAGCAGCCTGCCAAGGCCAGGCTGGGTAACTTGTTCATTTGTCCATATTTCTCCTCTGCAGATCCCGTGGGATCCCCCTCCTTCTGTTGCTTTTCTCTTACTAATATTCCCCAGTCCGTCCCGGGAGACGTCTCTATCACAGAGAAATCTGTAGTTCGACAGTTCACTTGGCACCGCTTTAGAAAACTATCAGGAGAACAGAAACAAACAGAAAATCTCCTCCATTGTGAAGCCAAGGCATCAGCAATCCATCCAGGCCCGAAGAAAAACATGTCGAAGTGGAGTGGAACCAATTCTTAGAGAGGAAGTAAATAACCATGTCAAGTCACATGACTAATACAAAGATAGATACAGTTGAAGTCAGAAGTTTACATACACTTAGGTTGGAGTCATTAAAACTAGTTTACATACACTTAGGTTGGAGTCATTACAACTAGTGTACATCCACTTAGGTTGGAGTCATTACAACTAGTTTACACACACTTAGGTTGGAGTCATTAAAACTAGTGTACATGCACTTAGGTTGGAGTCATTACAACTAGTTTACACACACTTATGTTGGAGTCATTACAACTAGTTTACATCCACTTAGGTTGGAGTCATTACAACTAGTTTACATCCACTTAGGTTGGAGTCATTACAACTAGTTTACATCCACTTAGGTTGGAGTCATTACAACTAGTTTATATACACTTGGGTTGGAGTCATTACAACTAGTTTATATACACTTAGGTTGGAGTCATTACAACATATTTTTCAACCAGTCCACAAATTTCTTGTTTTAACAAACTATAGTTTTGGCAAGTCGGTTCGGACATCTACTTTGTACATGACACAAGTAATGTTTACAACAATTGTTAACAGGCAGATTATTTCAATTATAATTCACTGTATCACAATTCCAGTGGGTCAGAAGTTTACATACACTAAGTTGACTGTGCCTTTAAACAGCTTGGAAACTTCCAGAAAATGATGCCATGGCTTTAGAAGCTTCTGATAGGCTAATTGACATCATTTGAGTCAACTGGAGGTGTACCTGTGGATGTATTTCAAGGCCTAACTTCAAACTCAGTGCCTCTTTGCTTGACATCATGGGAAAATCAAAAGAAATAAATCAGCCAAGAACTCAGAAAAAAATGGTAGACCTCCACAAGTCTGGTTCATCCTTGGGAGCAATTTCCAAACGCCTGAAGGTACCATGTTCATCTATACAAACAATAGTACACAAGTATAAACACCATGGGACCACGCAACCGTCATACCGCTCAGGAAGGAGATGCGTTCTGTCTCCTAGAGATGAAGGTCCTTTGGTGCGAAAAGTGCAAATCAATCCCAGAACAGCAGCAAAGGACCTTGTGAAGATGCTGGAGGAAACAGGTACAAAAGTATCTATATCCACAGTAAAACGAGTCCTATATCAACATAACCTGAAAGACCGCTCAGCAACAGAGAAGCCACTGCTCCAAAACCGCCATAAAAAAGCCAGACTACGGTTTGCAACTGCACATGGAGACAGAGATCTTACTTTTTGGAGAAATGTCCTCTGGTCTGATGAAACAAAAATAGAGCTGTTTGGCCATAATGACCATCATTTTGTTTGGAGGAAAAGGGGAGGCTTGCAAGCCGAAGAACATCATCCCAACAGTGAATCACAGTGGTGGCAGCATCATGTTGTGGGGGTGCTTTGCTCCAGGAGGGACTGGTGCACTTCACAAAATAGAACGCTTCACAAGGAAGGAAAATTATGTGGATATATTGAAGCAACATCTGAAGACATCAGTCAGGAAGTTAAAGCTTTGTCGCAAATGGATTTTCCAAATGGAAAATGGCTTATGGACAACAAAGTCAAGGTTTTGGAGTTGCCATCACAGAGCCCTGACCTCAATCCTATAGAAAATGTGTGGACAGAACTGAAAAAGCATGTGCGAGTAAGGAGGCCTACAAACCTGACTCAGTTACACCAGCTCTGTCAGGAGGAATGGGCCAAAATTCACCCAATTTATTGTGGGAAGCTTGTGGAAGGCTACCTGAACCGTTTGACCCAAGTTTGACAATTTAAAGGTAATCCTACAAAATACTAATTGAGTGTATGTAAACTTCTGATCCACTGGGAATGTGATGAAAAGCTCTCTACTATTATTCTGACATTTCACTAATTAAAATAAAGTGGTGATCCTAACTGACCTAAGACAGGGAATACTTACTAGGATTAAATGTCAGGAATTGTGAAAATTAAATGTATTTGGCTAAGGTGTATGTAAACTTCAGACTTCAACTGTAAATATATTCTTCTTATTATTCTTTGAATTATTTTCCACGTGTTAAGGTGTGAGTGTGTGCGTATTTGAGCATGCATACCAGCCCACCAGCCCACCAGCAACAACAACAACATCATCATTACCAATAACATCAACAAGAACATCAATAACAACAACAACATCAACAACAACAACATCAGCAACAACAGAAACAACAATATCAACAACAACAACAGCAACAACAACATCAACAGCATCAACAAAAACGGCAACAACATCAACAAAAACAACAACAGCATCAACATCAAAAACAACAGCATCAACAACATC
Source organism: Oncorhynchus tshawytscha (assembly GCF_018296145.1). Lineage (NCBI taxonomy): Eukaryota > Metazoa > Chordata > Actinopteri > Salmoniformes > Salmonidae > Oncorhynchus > Oncorhynchus tshawytscha. The sequence continues at coordinate 6,117 of NW_024608421.1, forward strand.
ATCAACAATAACAACAGCAACATCATCAACAACAACAACATCGTCCTCAACAACATCATCAACAACAACATCAACAACATCAACAGCAACAACATCAACAACAACAGCAACAACATCATCAACAACATCATCATCAACAACAAAATGAGTGTTAAACTGGTCCAGAATATATTGAAAGCTTAAAGAAGCGTCTGGATTCATCTAATTGGATGTGAACACACACACACACACACACACACACACACACACACACACACACACACACACACACACACACACACACACACACACACACACACACACACACACAGGCGATACCTCTCCATGTGTTATTCATGTTAAAAACCCAGATTTCCCCTCTGGCTATAGAAGGTATCAGAATAGACTGGGACTGCTGGCACTGCAGTCCAGCGGCGTTTTGTGTAACCTGACCGCAGCCTCTCCTGGACGCGCTGGACACTCCATGGCCACAGGCGGGACAGGTTGGACAGGAAACAGATTTGTCTCATGATACTAATGAGGGGTTAGTTTCTCTGGGCAGATGTCTGGCTGCTTTCCAAATGGCACCCTATTCCCTATTTATAATGCAGTACTTTAGACCAGAGCCCTATAGAACCTTATTCCCTATATAGTGCACCACTTTAGACCACATCCCTATAGAGCCCTATTCCCTATATAGTGCACTACTTTAAACCACTGATCTATGGAACCCTATTCCCTGCACAGTGCACTACTTTAGACCAGAACCCTATAGTGCACTACCTTATGGGCCCTGGTCAAAAGAAGCACACTATGTAGAGATAGGCGTGGTATAAATACTATAGTATATTATGGTATAAATACTATAGTATATTATGGTATAAATACTATCGTATGTTATGGTATAAATACTATAGTATATTGTGGTATAAATACTATAGTTTCCTATGGTATAAATACTATTGTATATTGTGGTATAAATACTATAGTTTCCTATGGTATAAATACTATAATATATTATGGTATAGATACTACAGTATCCTATGGTATAAATATTATAGTTTACTATGGTATAAATACTGTAGTAACCTATGGTATAAATACTAGGGTATGCTAGGGTATAAATACTATAGTTCCACTGTAGTGTTTTGGATAACTTTACTGTTGTATTCTGTGCAATGCTTTTGCAAATAAAATAAAATCAAATCAAATCAAATCAAATCAAATGTATTTATATAGCCCTTCGTACATCAGCTGATATCTCAAAGTGCTGTACAGAAACCCAGCCTAAAACCCCAAACAGCAAGCAATGCAGGTGTAGAAGCACGGTGGCTAGGAAAAACTCCCTAGAAAGGCCAAAACCTAGGAAGAAACCTAGAGAGGAACCAGGCTATGTGGGGTGGCCAGTCCTCTTCTGGCTGTGCCGGGTGGAGATTATAACAGAACATGGCCAAGATGTTCAAATGTTCATAAATGACCAGCATGGTCGTATAATAATAAGGCAGAACAGTTGAAACTGGAGCAGCAGCACGGTCAGGTGGACTGGGGACAGCAAGGAGTCATCATGTCAGGTAGTCCTGGGGCATGGTCCTAGGGCTCAGGTCCTCCGAGAGAGAGAAAGAAAGAGAGAATTAGAGAGAGCATATGTGGGGTGGCCAGTCCTCTTCTGGCTGTGCCGGGTGGAGATTATAACAGAACATGGCCAAGATGTTCAAATGTTCATAAATGACCAGCATGGTCGAATAATAATAAGGCAGAACAGTTGAAACTGGAGCAGCAGCACGGCCAGGTGGACTGGGGACAGCAAGGAGTCATCATGTTGGGTAGTCCTGGGGCATGGTCCTAGGGCTCAGGTCCTCCGAGAGAGATAGAGAGAGAGAGAAAGAAAGAGAGAATTAGAGAACGCACACTTAGATTCACACAGGACACCGAATAGGACAGGAGAGGTACTCCAGATATAACAAACTGACCCTAGCCCCCCGACACATTAACTACTGCAGCATAAATACTGGAGGCTGAGACAGGAGGGGTCAGGACAAACTGTGGCCCCATCCGAGGACACCCCCAGACAGGGCCAAACAGGAAGGATATAACCCCACCCACTTTGCCAAAGCACAGCCCCCACACCACTAGAGGGATATCTTCAACCACCAACTTACCATCCTGAGACAAGGCTGAGTATAGCCCACAAAGAACTCCGCCATGGCACAACCCAAGGGGGCGCCATCCCAGACAGGATGACCACATCAGTGAATCAACCCACTCAGGTGACGCACCCCTTCCAGGGACGGCAAGACTCAGCCCCTGTAATAGGGTTAGAGGCAGAGAATCCCAGTGGGAAAGGGGAACCGGCCAGGCAGAGACAGCAAGGGCGGTTCGTTGCTCCAGAGCCTTTCTGTTCACCTTCCCACTCCTGGGCCAGACTACACTCAATCATATGACCCACTGAAGAGATAAGTCTTCAGCAAGGACTTAAAGGTTGAGACCGAGTTTGCGTCTCTGACATGGGTAGGCAGACCGTTCCATAAAAATGGAGCTCTATAGGAGAAAGCCCCTACCTCCTGACCCCTTTTGCACAGTGTTTACATTTTATTATCTTATTATCTTTGACTTAGAAATGTTGTCTTTCAGGAACATTAATGGACAAATGTTAAAATAGGAGATTTTCCATAACTTTTCAGGTACCTTGGACTTGACCCTGAATAAATAGCTCTTCTCTACACTCTGTTAGGAACATAATATATGGTCTATTCTTGACACGTAGGTGTCTCAGTTATGAGTGGCACCAATTGGATAATGGGGGAGGGGAATGGGCAGGATATATGCAAATTAAAATCTGTAGTATTTACTATAGATTAAAAAGTTTAGTGATTTTGTGGATAATACTGTTGTATTTACTATAGTTTAAAAAGTGCAGTGTTTTTGTGGATAATACTGTAGTATTTACTAAAGTTTTAAAAAAGTGTTGTGTTTTTGCAGACATTGCTTACTATAGTATTCTACAGTATACTACACCATTCTGTAGTAAGTACTACACTTCACAGAGGAACACTACAGTGTATACTATAGTATTCTACAGTATACTTCAGTTTACTACAGAATTATACACTATGTACTGTAGTATTTTATAGTAAAGTGTAGTATTTTGTTATGTGAGGGGGGGGTGGGCATTTGAGACGAATCCTCTGCTGGGCTAACCCTCCCAGACTCCCTGGAAGCTACCTACCTCCAGTCCAGACTCCCTGGAAGCCACCTACCTCCAGTCCAGACTCCCTGGAAGCTACCTACCTCCAGTCAAGACTCCCTGGAAGCTACCTACCTCCAGTCCAGACTCCCTGGAAGCTACCTACCTCCAGTCCAGACTCCCTGGAAGCTACCTACCTCCAGTCCAGACTCCCTGGAAGCCACCTACCTCCAGTCCAGACTCCTGGAAGCTACCTACCTCCAGTCAAGACTCCCTGGAAGCTACCTACCTCCAGTCCAGACTCCCTGGAAGCTACCTACCTCCAGTCCAGACTCCCTGGAAGCCACCTACCTCCAGTCCAGACTCCCTGGAAGCTACCTACCTCCAGTCAAGACTCCCTGGAAGCTACCTACCTCCAGTCCAGACTCCTGGAAGCTACCTACCTCCAGTCCAGACTCCTGGAAGCCACCTACCTCCAGTCCAGACTCCCTGGAAGCCACCTACCTCCAGTCCAGACTCCCTGGAAGCCACCTACCTCCAGTCCAGACTCCCTGGAAGCCACCTACCTCCAGTCCAGACTCCCTGGAAGCTCCAGTCCAGACCTACCTCCAGTCCAGACTCCCTGGAAGCCACCTACCTCCAGTCCAGACTCCCTGGAAGCCACCTACCTCCAGTCAAGACTCCCTGGAAGCTACCTACCTCCAGTCAAGACTCCCTGGAAGCTACCTACCTCCAGTCCAGACTCCATGGAAGCTACCTACCTCCAGTCCAGACTCCCTGGAAGCTACCTACCTCCAGTCCAGACTCCCTGGAAGCTACCTACCTCCAGTCCAGACTCCCTGGAAGCTACCTACCTCCAGTCCAGACTCCCTGGAAGCTACCTACCTCCAGTCCAGACTCCCTGGAAGCTACCTACCCCCAGTCCAGACTCCCTGGAAGCTACCTACCTCCAGTCCAAACTGACAAAAACACGGAAAAACAAGCGATTGTCTCTGTTCTGCCTGACTGTGCACGCCAGATACACTTCTGATCAGACGGAGACAGACACACCAAAGGCAACGGAAAGCCTTTTAAAAAACCTTTCAACGTGCATCTTTGTGGAATTCGCGATGCGATTAATTTAAATATTGTGTGCATACATTCCTAATTTGTGTGTTGACATTTTTTTTTTTTTACTTTAATCAGTCAAGCTTTGAGCTGAAATACTAAACAGGCCCAATAAAGTGACTGATACAGAGATGAGAAAACAGGACGCAAATTAATAATACGTCCCCATTGGCAACCTATTCCCTACGTAGGGCAGTACTTTTGACCAGGGCCCAATAGGAGATAGTGAGCCCTTTGGGACCACAGCAATATGTGAGTCTTTATTTGAGATTCTATCAAAGGGGTTGATAGAGGTGGTCTGTCTAGGCTCTAACTCCTCATCCTTTTACCTTATGGTCATGTCCTCAGTGCTCGTGTTCCTTTAGATGTCTCTCATTAGTCTGCGTGCAACGTGTCACAGCACAAATGACTTCACTTATTTTTCACTTTAGTCTTTTGAGCAGATTCCACCCCCCCACCCCTTATCCCCCATCTCCCTAACTACCATAAAGTGGCCTTGCTCTGTGAAGAAACTTAATGGCCTAAATATATATTCTCTCTCTCTCTCTCTCGCTCTCTCTCTCTGTCTCTGTCTCTCTCTCTTTCTCTCCCTCTCTCTCTCTCTCTCTCTCTCTCTCTCTCTCACTTACTCTCTCCCCCTCTCCCCCCTCTCTCTCCCCCTCTCTCTTTCCCCCTTTTCTCTCTCCCCATCTCTCTCTCTCCCCTTTATCTCTCCCTCTCTCTCTGTCTCTCTCTCTCTCTGTCTCTCTCTCTCTCTCCCTCTCCCCCTCTCTCTCTCTCTCTCTCTCCCTCTCCCCCCTCTCTCTCTCTCTCTCTGTCTCACATTAGAACCATTTGGAATATGATGGGTCCATATAACCTATTCTCTGTGAAATCTGGTTAAAGACATTTCACTTGTTTGGTAAACGATGGAGAGACTTGTCCCGAAGCCACTACTGCGTTGTCTTGGCTGTGTGCTTGAACCCTGACTAGTCTCCCAGTCCCTGTCGCTGAAAAACATCCCCACAGCATGATGCTGCCACCACCATGCTTCACCGTAGGGATGGTGCCAGGTTTCCTCCATCATGACTAGTCTCCCAGTCCCCCACAGCATGATGCTGCCACCACCATGCTTCACTGTAGGGATGGTGCCAGGTTTCCTCCATCATGACTAGTCTCCCAGTCCCCCACAGCATGATGCTGCCACCACCATGCTTCACCGTAGTGATGGTGCCAGGTTTCCTCCATCATGACTAGTCACCCAGCTCCTCACAGCATGATGCTGCCACCACCATGCGTCACCGTAGGGATGGTGCCAGGTTTCCTCCATCATGACTAGTCTCCCAGTCCCCCACAGCATGATGCTGCCACAGACCAGAGAATATTGTTTCTTATGGTCAGAGTCCTTTAGGTGCTTTTTGGCAAACTCTAAGCGAGCTGTCATGTGCCTTTTACTGAGGAGTGGCTTCCGTCGGGCCACTCTACCATAATGGCCTGATTGGTGGAGTGCTGCAGAGATGGTTGTCCTTCCTGAAGGTTCTCCCATCTTCACAGAAAAACTCTGGAGCTCTGTCAGAAAGAGCATCGGGTTCTTGGTCACCTCCCTGACCGAGGCCCTTCTCCCCTGATTGGTCAGTTTTGCCAGGCAGCCAGCTCTAGGAAGCGTCTTACTGGTTCCGAAGTTCTTCTGTTTAAAAATGATGGAGGCCACTGTCTCCTTGGAGACCTTCGATGCAGTGGATATTTTTAATATGATAATTCCTTCAACCTCATGGCTTGGTTTTTGCTCTGACATGCACTGTCAACTGTGGGACCTTATATAGACAGGTGGGTGTGCCTTTCCAAATCATATCCAATCAATTGAATTTACCACAGGTGGACTCCAATCCAGTTGTAGAAACATCTCAAGGATGATCAATGGAAACAGGATGCACCTGAGCTCAATTTCGAGTATCATACTTATGTAATTCTTAAGTAAATAAGGTATTTCTGTTTTTATAGATTTAAGAAATTTGCAAAAAATGTAAAAAAACAAACTTGCCCCCGATAAGACGAGGTCTGTGCAAATTTGTAAACAACAGTTGGTGCACGAAATCAAAGGAAGTCTATAGATTGTTGCTCTTCTACATTATCTTATGATTAGATGTAGACCACACTATTTGCCAAGAGACTTTTCATCTATACTTTTAGTGGCTGTTGATTTACCACCACAGCTGGATGCACTCAGCCACCTGTATAAGGAAATAAGCAAACAGGAAACCACTCACCCAGAGGCGGCACTCCTAGTGGCTGGAGACTTTAATGCAGGGAAACATCAATTAGGTTTCCCTAATTTCTATCAACATGTTAAATGCGCTACCAGAGGGAAAACAAGTCTAAATCACCTGCACTCCACACACAGGGACACATAAAAAGCTCTCCATTTGGTAAATCTATCCTCCTGATTCCTTCTTACAAGCAACAATTAAAGCAGGAAGCACCAGTGACTCAATCTATAAAAAAGTGGTCAGAAGAAGCAGATGCTAAACTACAGGACTGTTTCGCTATCACAGACTGGAACATGTTCTGGGATTCTTCCGATGACATTGAGGAATACACCACATCAGTCACTGGCTTTATCAATAAGTGCATTGAGGACGTCGTCCCCACAGTGTTGAGGACGTCATCCCCACAGTGACTGTACGTACATACCCCAACCAGAAGCCATGGATTTCAGGCAACATCCGCACTGTGCTAAAGGGTAGAGACGCCGCTTTCAAGGTGCGGGACTCTAACCCGGAAGCTTATAAGAAATCCCGCTATGCCCTCCGAAGAACCATCAAACAAGCAAAGTGTCAATACAGGACTAAGATTGATTCCTACTACACCGGCTCTGATGCTTGTCGGATGTGGCAGGGCTTGCAAGCCATTACAGACTACAAAGGGAAGGACAGCCGCGAGCTGCCCAGTGACACGAGCCTACCAGACGAGCTAAATCACTTCTATGCTCACTTCGAGGCAAGCAGCACTGAGGCATGCATGAGAGCATCAGCTTTTCCGGACGACTGTGTGATCACGCTCTCCGTAGCCAACGTGAGTAAGACCTTTAAACAGGTCAACATTCACAAGGCCACGGGGCCAGACAGATTACCAGGCTGTGTGCTCATGGTTTGAGAGTCCTTTAGGTGCTATCCCTCTTTTACGCTACTGCTACTCTCTGTTTATCATATATGCATAGTCTCTTTAACCATATCTACATATACATACTAGCTCAATTAGCCTAACTAACCGATGTCTGTATATAGCCTCTCTACTGTATATAACCTCTCTACTGTATATAGCCTCTCTACTGTATATAGCCTCTCTACTGTATATAGCCTCTCTACTGTATATAGCCTCTCTACTGTATATAGCCTCTACTGTATATATTCTCTCTACTGTATATAGCCTCTACTGTATATAGCCTCTATACTGTATGTAGCCTCTCTACTGTATATAGCCTCTCTACTGTATATAGCCTCTCTACTGTATATAGCCTCTCTACTGTATATAGCCTCTCTACTGTATATAGCAGCAGTCAGAATAGATGATTGGCTGACTGTAAGGTGTGGTTACCTGGGATACTGCTCCACGTGTTGTTGCTAGCCATGTGGCAGTCAGAATAGATGATTGGCTGACTGTAAGGTGTGGTTACCTGGGATACTGCTCCAGGTGTTGTTGCTAGCCATGTGGCTGTCAGAAGAGATGATTGGCTGACTGTAAGGTCTGGTTACCTGGGATACTGCTCCAGGTGTTGCTGGTATGATACTTCTCTGGGTGTTGTTGCTAGCAATGTGGCTGTCAGAAGAGATGGTTGGCTGACTGTAAGGTGTGGTTACCTGGGATACTGCTCCAGGTGTTGTTACTAGGATACTGCTCCAGGTGTTGTTGCTAGCAATGTGGCTGTCAGAAGAGATGATTGGCTGACTGTAAGTTGTGGTTACCTGGGATACTGCTCCAGGTGTTGTTACTAGGATACTGCTCCAGGTGTTGTTTCTAGGATACTGCTCCAGGTGTTGTTGCTAGGATACTGCTCCAGGTGTTGTTGCTAGCCACGTGGCTGTCAGAAGAGATTTCTCTCCACCTACTTTGTTGTTAAGATACTGCAGGAAACCAGCGAGGCTCTTAGAGGTAAACTAATCTACTCGTAGTCGTAGTGACACCTTCTCAGCTTCTCCGCAGCGCAACACTAAGAGAGGAAATGTATTCTGCCCTTCGCTCGCCGTGCCTAAGTAATAAATGGGTGTGTGCGTGTGTGTGTGTGCATACATTACGTGTGTGTTTGTGTGTGTGTGTGTGTGTGTGTGCATACATTACGTGTGTGTTTGGTGTGTGTGTGTGTGTGCATACATTACGTGTGTGTTTGTGTGTGTGTGTGTGTGTGTGCATACATTATGTGTGTGTTTGTTTTGTGTGTGTGTGTGTGTGTGTGTATCTCCGTAATAGATGCTCCTCTAAACTAAATGCTGAGAGTAAATCATGTCTCTTCTCTATTACCCTGTCCTGCAGGGCAGAGATGGCAAATTACCACTGTAAATGTTGGAATCTAGGATACCTCCCAAATAGAACCCTATTCAATATATGGTAAACTACTTTTGACAGCTACCCATAAGGCTTCTGGCTAAAAGTAGTGGACTATGTAGGGGATAGGGTGCTATGTTTGGGACGCAAACCTCGTCTTCAATACTGCTTAGATCAGACACACTTTGTGCTTTATTGCATTCATTGTACAGCTAGGTCTCTTCTGGACCTGTTTGTCTGTAGTTAGAGAAATGAGACAGCGGGAGAACAGCAAGGCCCGTCGAGAGAACGGGGTCAGTCTATATATCAGCAGCACAGGGTCAGTCTATATATCAGCAGCACAGGGTCAGTCTATATATCAGCAGCACAGGGTTAGTCTGTATATCAGCAGCACAGGGTTAGTCTGTATATCAGCAGCACAGGGTCAGTCTGTATATCAGCAGCACAGGGTCAGTCTATATATCAGCAGCACAGGCTCAGTCTATATATCAGCAGCACAGGGTCAGTCTATATATCAGCAGCACAGGGTTAGTCTATATATCAGCAGCACAGGGTTAGTCTGTATATCAGCAGCACAGGGTCAGTCTGTATATCAGCAGCACAGGGTCAGTCTATATATCAGCAGCACAGGCTCAGTCTATATATCAGCAGCACAGGCTCAGTCTATATATCAGCAGCACAGGGTTAGTCTGTATATCAGCAGCACAGGGTTAGTCTGTATATCAGCAGCACAGGGTTAGTCTGTATATCAGCAGCACAGGGTCAGTCTATATATCAGCAGCACAGGGTCAGTCTATATATCAGCAGCACAGGGTCAGTCTGTATATCAGCAGCACAGGGTCAGTCTGTATATCAGCAGCACAGGGTCAGTCTGTATATCAGCAGCACAGGGTCAGTCTATATATCAGCAGCACAGGGTCAGTCTATATATCTCAACAGTAGAGTACGGGGTCAGTCTATATATCAGCAGCACAAGGTCAGTCTATATATCAGCAGCACAGGGTCAGTCTGTATATCAGCAGCACAGGGTCAGTCTATATATCAGCAGCACAGGGTCAGTCTATATATCTCAACAGTAGAGTACGGGGTCAGTCTATATATCAGCAGCACAGGGTCAGTCTATATATCAGCAGAACTTGGTCAGTCTATATATCATCAGCACAGGTTGAGTCTATATATCTCAACAGTAGAGCACAGGGTCAGTCTATATATCAGCAGCACAGGTTGAGTCTATATATCTCAACAGTAGAGCACAGGGTCAGTCTATATATCAGCAGCACAGGGTCAGTCTATATATCTCAACAGTAGAGTACAGGGTCAGTCTATATATCAGCAGCATAGGGTCAGTCTATAAATCAGCAGCACAGGGTCAGTCTATACATCAGCAGTACAGGATCAGTCTATATATCAGCAGCACAGGGTCAGTATATATCTCTCAACAGTAGAGTACAGGGTCAGTCTATATATCAGCAGCACAGGGTCAGTCTATATATCAGCAGCACAGGGTCAGTCTATATATCTCAACAGTAGGGTACAGGGTCAGTCTATATATCTCAACAGTAGAGTACAGGATCAGTCTATATCTCAACAGGAGAGTACATGGTCAGTCTATATGTCTCATCAGTGGAGCACAGGGTCAGTCTATATCTCAAAAGTAGGGTACAAGGCCAGTCTATATCTCAACAGGAGAGTAAAGGGCCAGTCTATATCTCAACACTAGGGTACAGGGCCAGTCTATATCTCAACAGGAGAGTACAGGGCCAGTCTATATCTCAACAGGAGAGTACAGGGTCAGTCTATATCTCAACAGGAGAGTACAGGGTCAGTCTATATCTCAACAGTAGAGTACAGGGTCAGTCTATATCTCAACAGTAGAGTACAGGGCCAGTCTATATCTCAACAGGAGAGTACAGGGCCAGTCTATATATCTCAACAGGAGAGTACAGGGCCAGTCTATATCTCAACAGGAGAGTACAGGGTCAGTCTATATATCTCAACAGGAGAGTACAGGGTCAGTCTATATCTCAACAGGAGAGTACAGGGTCAGTCTATATATCTCAACAGTAGAGTACAGGGTCAGTCTATATCTCAACAGGAGAGTACAGGGTCAGTCTATATCTCAAACAGGAGAGTACAGGGTCAGTCTATATCTCAACAGGAGAGTACAGGGCCAGTCTGTATCTCAACAGGAGAGTACAGGGCCAGTCTATATATCTCAACAGGAGAGTACAGGGTATAGTATCAGTAACGTAATAGCTAACTTATAAATGTCAGTATTATAGGCTGGTCATACATTGAATAAACCTGACTGCTAGTGGAACTCTAAACTCTCTACATCCGTAAAACAGAAAGTCTATTTTCAAATTATTATTACAACTTGTGTACTTGTGGAAGTGTGAATTAGTCTCCTGGCCCTCTTACCCTTTAGCTCTGAGCCTTTTTTGTTGATGAGATGTCAGATCTCACAGCGCCGCAACATCTGGCCCTCTCTGCATGCAGGTCTATGGAGAACACTTAAACATTTCACTCTGAGACGCAGGTAGATGCTCTAAGAGTGGAAGGAGATGCGTAAAAAATTACAGGAATGTATTAAATTAACTCTGTAAAAAGCTAACAGCTGCATAATTATAATTTCAGCAATGGGTCTCGATAGACACTTCCTGAGCAGTTAAATCTCTCCCAACAATGAAGGATCGTACTACTAGATCCTGGCAGAGGCTGGCAGAGCCGCCGTCTACACTTAGTTCAGGGGAAGCCTTCCAAATGGCACCCTATTCCCTATATAGAGTCCATATGGCACCCTATTCCTATTTAGAGTCCAAATGGCACCCTATTTCCTATTTAGAGTCCAAATGGCACCCTATTTCCTATTGAGAGTCCATATGGCACCCTATCCCCTATTGAGAGTCCATATGGCACCCTATTCCTATTGAGTTATGGCACCTTATTTCCTATTTAGAGTCCATTTGGCACCCTATCCCTATTTAGAGTCCAAATGGCACCCCATTCCCTGTTTAGAGTCCAAATGGCACCCTATTTCCTATTTAGAGTCCAAATGGCACCCTATTTCCTATTGAGAGTCCATATGGCACCCTATCCCCTATTGAGAGTCCATATGGCACCCTATTTCCTATTTAGAGTCCAAATGGCACCCTATTCCCTATTTAGAGTCCATATGGCACCCTATCCCTATTTAGAGTCCAAATGGCACCCTATTCCCTATTTAGAGTCCAAATGGCACCCTATTTCCTATTGAGAGTCCATATGGCACCATATCCCTATTCAGAGTCCATATCGCACCCTATCCCTATATTGAGTCCATATGGCACCCTATTTCCTATTTAGAGTCCAAATGGCACCCTATTCCCTATTTAGAGTCCATATGGCACCCTATCCCTATTTAGAGTCCAAATGGCACCCTATTCCCTATTTCCAAAGACTATTTCCAAATGGCACCATATCCCCTATTATTTCCATATGGCACCCTATTCCTATTTAGAGTCTATATTGCCTATTAGAGTCCAGAGTCCATATGGTCCATATGGCACCCTATTCCCTATATAGAGTCCATATGGCACCCTATCCCCTATTTAGAGTTCAAATGGCACCCTATTTCCTATTGAGAGTCCATATGGCACCCTATCCCCTATATAGAGTCCATATGGCTCCCTATTCCCTATTTAGAGTTCAAATGGCACCCTATTTACTATCGAGAGTCCATATGGCACCCTATTCCCTATATAGAGTCCATATGGCACCCTATCCCCTATATAGAGTCCATATCGCACCCTATCCCCTATATAGAGTCCATATCGCACCCTATCCCCTATATAGAGTCCATATCGCACCCTATCCCCTATATAGAGTCCATATCGCACCCTATACCCTATTTTACAGTTCAAATGGCACCCTATTTCCTATTGAGAGTCCAAATGGCACCCTATTTCCTATTGAGAGTCCAAATGGCACCGTATTCCCTAGTCCATAGGGCACTGGTTAAAAGGAGTAAACTATATAGGGAAAATTATTCCATTTGGACGTGTTCTGAAATGAACGTTTGACTTGGCTAATATGATCTGAGCATGTGAAATGAATTGAATCTGTTACAGTGAGCTCATGAACTGTCTTAATGCTGTCTCGTATAGAGTAGGATGATGGCTAGACGGTACAGCATGAATAATAACATGACATAGAGCATGAATAATAACATTACATAGAGCATGAATAATAACATGACATACAGCAAGAATAATAACATGACATAGAGCATGAATAATAACATGACATACAGCATGAATAATAACATGACATAGAGCATGAATAATAACATGACATAGAGCATGAATAATAACATGACATAGAGCATGAATAATAACATGACATACAGCATGAATAATAACATGACATAGAGCATGAATAATAACATGACATACAGCATGAATAATAACATGACATACAGCATGAATAATAACATGACATAGAGCATGAATAATAACATTACATAGAGCATGAATAATAACATGACATAGAGCATGAATAATAACATTACATAGAGCATGAATAATAACATGACATAGAGCATGAATAATAACATGACATACAACATGACATATAACAGCAGAATATTGACTTTAGTAGTTAACTGTGTCAGAATGTTGACTATAGTAGTTAACTGTGTCAGAATGTTGACTATAGTAGTTAACTGTGTCAGAATGTTGACTATAGTAGTTAACTGTGTCAGAATGTTGACTATAGTAGTTAACTGTTTCAGAATGTTGACTATAGTAGTTAACTGTGTTAGAATGTTGACTTTAGTAGTTAACTGTGTCAGAAATTTGACTTTAGTAATTAACTGTGGCAGAATGTTGACTTTAGTAGTTAACTGTGTCAGAATGTTGACTATAGTAGTTAACTGTGTCAGAATGTTGACTATAGTAGTTAACTGTGTCAGAATGTTGACTATAGTAGTTAACTGTGTCAGAATGTTGACTTTAGTAATTAACTGTGTCAGAATTTTGACTTTAGTAATTAACTGTGTCAGAATGTTGACTATAGTAGTTAACTGTGTCAGAATGTTGACTTTAGTAGTTAACTGTGTCAGAATGTTGACTATAGTAGTTAACTGTGTCAGACTGTTGACTATAGTAGTTAACTGTGTCAGAATGTTGACTATAGTAGTTAACTGTGTCAGAATGTTGACTTTAGTAATTAACTGTGTCAGAATGTTGACTTTAGTAGTTAACTGTGTCAGAATGTTGACTATAGTAGTTAACTGTGTCAGAATGTTGACTATAGTAGTTAACTGTGTCAGAATGTTGACTATAGTAGTTAACTGTGTCAGAATGTTGACTATAGTAGTTAACTGTGTCAGAATGTTGACTTTAGTTGTTAACTGTGTCAGAATGTTGACTTTAGTAATTAACTGTGTCAGAATGTTGACTATAGTAATTAACTGTGTCAGAATGTTGACTATAGTAGTTAACTGTGTCAGAATGTTGACTATAGTAGTTAACTGTGTCAGAATGTTGACTATAGTAGTTAACTGTGTCAGAATGTTGACTTTAGTAGTTAACTGTGTCAGAATGTTGACTATAGTAGTTAACTGTGTCAGAATGTTGACTTTAGTAATTAACTGTGTCAGACTGTTGACTATAGTAGTTAACTGTGTCAGAATGTTGACTATAGTAGTTAACTGTGTCAGAATGTTGACTATAGTAATTAACTGTGTCAGAATGTTGACTTTAGTAATTAACTGTGTCAGAATGTTGACTATAGTAGTTAACTGTGTCAGAATGTACTATAGTAGTTAACTGTGTCAGAATGTTGACTATAGTATTTAACTGTGTCAGAATGTTGACTTCAGTAATTAACTGTGTCAGAATGTTGACTTTAGTAATTAACTGTGTCAGAATGTTGACTTTAGTAAAAAAACAACTAATGATCAAATAAATAATAAGATCGAATATAAACATTTGAATTATGTCTCTAATTATTTTTCAAATAACAAACTGTACTATACTGTATAGTTTACTGTACTATACTATACTGTAATGTCAGTAGCTGTTGTATTCAGAGTATTAGACAAATTAAATTGGATTTGATAAATACCCAGAGTACTTTGAGGCATCAGAGTGGCTGTTGTTCCACTGTCATGTGATATGAACATAGAAATTTGACCACAGCAAAAGGACAGCATCGTTTTTTTTCTCCCAGCATGCTTTGCTGTGTGTAGAGAGAGAGAGGCGCTAAATGCCACCTGAGGCGCTGGGAATCACAACCCCTTCCTGATGCTTATAGGTCGAGTCAGAGCTGTTTTGTTGATGTGCCAAAGCCCAAACACTGGAAATGGCATCGCTAGCTTACAACACAGAGAGTTGGGGAGGAAATGAGATCCTTAATGTCGGAAGATCTCATAAAGTATTCTCTATTTATAGACTAGTCCCACCTGAATAATATCAACTCTGCTGTGGAGAAGGTTTAGAGAAGGTCAAAGGTTAAGAGCTTCATATCTTCTTTTTTTTTGCATTTTCTTTTTTTTGACCTCATCCAGTGGTGAAAGTCTCAGGAGAGTCTTCGGGGTATTTATACACCTAGAAGGTTCCCCGATATCACAGCTACTGAGAGGGGGTACCTCTACCCAGAAGGTTCCCCGATATCACAGCTACTGAGAGGAGGTACCACTACCCAGAAGGTTCCCCGATATCACAGTTACTGAGAGGAGGTACCTCTACCTGATATCACACCTACTGAGAGGAGGTATCTCTACCTAGAAGGTTCCCCGATATCACAGCTACTGAGAGGAGGTATCTCTACCTAGAAGGTTCCCCGATATCACAGCTACTGAGAGGAGGTATCTCTACCTAGAAGGTACCCCGATATCACAGCTACTGAGAGGAGGTACCTCTACCTGATATCACACCTACTGAGAGGAGGTATCTCTACCTAGAAGGTACCCCGATATCACAGCTACTGAGAGGAGGTTCCTCTACCCGATATCCCACCTACTGAGAGGAGGTACCTCTACCTAGAAGGTTGCCCGATATCACAGCTACTGAGAGGAAGCATCTCTACACACCTTAAAGGTACCCCGATATCACATCTACTGAGAGGAGGTATCTCTCCACACCTTGAAGGTACCCCAATATCTCAGCTACTGAGAGGAGGTATCTCTCCACACCTTGAAGGAAACCCAATACCAAAGCTCCTGCAATACCGCTGTCAATGTCCAAACCCTATTCCCTAAGTACAGGATAGGAGATCTACAGGTATGTGGTCCAGTTTACAATCTAACGTGTTCCTGAACATCACTGAGCATCCTTAAAGAAACAATCTAACGTGTTCCTGAACATCACTGAGCATCCTTAAAGAAACAATCTAACGTGTTCCTGAACATCACTGAGCATCCTTAAAGAAACAATCTAACGTGTTCCTGAACATCACACGCATTGTTAAAAACCTCTGTGGGATAGGCATCCCGCTAGCGGGACATCTTCTGGGAACACTGGAGGGCGCGCAATTCAAATAAATAACCAATCAATATTAAATACTAAAACTAATTAATATTAAATACTAAACCAATCAATATTAAATACTAAACCAATCAATATTAAATACATAAACAATCAATATTAATTTGACTATATATCCCAGTATTTGTAATGCAGAAAGAACCACCTCTAGCTGACTAGCGTAAGAAAGAGATGAGGCCAGGTGGTTAGAGCCAGGACCATGTTAGGCCAGGTGAGGACAGAGATGAGGCCAGGTGGGGAAAGAGATGAGGCCAGGTAAAGACAGAGATGAGGCCAGGTGTTTAGAGCCAGGACCATGTTAGGCCAGGTGAAGACAGAGATGAGGCCAGGTGATGACAGAGATGAGGCCAGGTGTTTAGAGCCAGGACCATGTTAGGCCAGGTGAAGACAGAGATGAGGCCAGGTGTTTAGAGCCAGGACCATGTTAGGCCAGGTGAAGACAGAGATGAGGCCAGTTGAAGACAGAGATGAGGCCAGGTGTTTAGAGCCAGGACCATGTTAGGCCAGGTAAAGACAGAGATGAGGCCAGGTGAAGACAGAGATGAGGCCAGGTGATCAGAGCCATGTTAGGCCAAGTGAAGATAGAGAGGGTGACCTGGTGATTAGAGACATGACCATGTTAGGCCAGGTGAAGACAGAGATGAGGCCAGGTGTTTAGAGCCAGGACCATGTTAGGCCAGGTGAAGACAGAGATGAGGCCAGATTAAGACAGAAATGAGGCCAGGTGTTTAGAGCCAGGACCATGTTAGGCCAGGTGGAGACAGAGATGAGGCCAGGTGATGACAGAGATGAGGCCAGGTGTTTAGAGCCAGGACCATGTTAGGCCAGGTGAGGACAGAGATGAGGCCAGTTGAAGACAGAGATGAGGCCAGGTGTTTAGAGCCAGGACAATGTTAGGCCAGGGGAAGACAGAGATGAGGCCAGGTGAAGACAGAGATGAGGCCAGGTGTTTAGAGCCAGGACCATGTTAGGCCAGGTAAAGACAGAGATGAGGCCAGGTGAAGACAGAAATGAGGCCAGGTGTTTAGAGCCAGGACCATGTTAGGCCAGGTGAAGACAGAGATGAGGCCAGGTGATGACAGAGATGAGGCCAGGTGTTTAGAGCCAGGACCATGTTAGGCCAGGTGAGAACAGAGATGAGGCCAGTTGAAGACAGAGATGAGGCCAGGTGTTTAGAGCCAGGACAATGTTAGGCCAGGGAAGACAGAGATGAGGCCAGGTGAAGACAGAGATGAGGCCAGGTGTTTAGAGACATGACCATGTTAGGCCAGGTGAAGACAGAGATGAGGCCAGGTGTTTAGAGCCAGGACCATGTTAGGCCAGGTGAGACAGAGATGAGGTCAGGTGAAGACAGAGATGAGGCCAGGTGAGGACAGAGATGAGGCCAGGTGAAGACAGAGATGAGGCCAGGTGATCAGAGCCATGTTGGCCAGGTGAAGACAGAGAGGGTGACCTGGTGATCAGAGACAGGACCATGTTAGGCCAGGTGATTAGAGACAGGACCATGTAAGGCCAGGTGATTAGAGACAGGACCATGTAAGGCCAGGTGATTAGAGACAGGACCATGTAAGGCCAGGTGCTTAGAGACAGGACCATGTAAGGCCAGGTGATGACACAATCAGTTAACAATGTGCTTCTCAAATGGTCCTTGTCCAAAGTAGTGCACTATATAGGGAATGCAGTCTTAGAAAAAAGGGTGCTATCTAGGATCTTATAGAGTTCCAAAAGGGTTCTTTGGCTGTCCCCATAGGAGAACCCTTTGAATATCTGTCTTGGAAATGTCCTGTATTACCAAATCATGAGAGAGCAAACCACACACAAGTCAGAGTTATCATAAAGTCCATCTTTATTTATTATGAGCTCCATCACAACCCTGTGACTCTCAGATCAATTCAGTGTCTATAAATGAATTCTCTGAGAGTCCTTACATATTGGCAACTGAGATCCTTTATAGCAAAGACACACATAGCCAGACAGCATTGGCTATAAATTATTGTTCAGTTTGGTCTCCTAAACTAAGTTCTCGTTCTTGGTACCCCTTAGAACCAAAACATTACCCCATCCAATGGCATATATCAATTGTCAATTCTAGACACTCCCAACAAAAATACAACCCCACCTGGACAAGCTCACAGAGACAGTGAGCCTCCTAGGCCATATACTAAATCAAGAGAAAGGCATCCTCAGAGGGGACAAGTAATAGTTCCAGACACATTCCAATAAGAAGACAAGCCTGACCTCTCCCCTTTCTGGGAACCAAGTAATTTTTCCCCACATAAGCATACTTATGAGCATTGATAAAACATCTTATTTATCAATGTCACCTAAAGAATTCTGATTCTGCTACCACAATTACCCTGTTTGGTTCCAGGTTCTATTTGGAACCCAAACGGGTTCTTCGGCTATCCCCATAGGAGAACCCTTTGAACAACCCTGTTTGGTTCTCTTATGGGGACAGCTGAAGAACTCTTTTGGAAACACTTTTTCTAACAGACTAGGATGCCATTTGGGACACATTTCTCTTCCCTGTGTCTCCTCTATCCTGTGTCTCCTCTATCCTGTGTCTC
>NW_024608421.1:30000-62159 GCF_018296145.1 Oncorhynchus tshawytscha
ATTATCGTCCAGTACATTCTGTTAGGATACGGTTTCATTATCGTCCATTCTATTAGGATACGGTTTCATTATTGTCCAGTACATTCTGTTAGGATACGGTTTCATTATCGTCCAGTACATTCTGTTAGGATACGGTTTCATTATCGTCCAGTACATTCTGTTAGGATACGGTTTCATTATCGTCCATTCTATTAGGATACGGTTTCATTATCGTCCAGTACATTCTGTTAGGATACGGTTTCATTATCGTCCATTCTATTAGGATACGGTTTCATTATCTTACAGTACATTGTGTTAGGATACGGTTTCATTATCGTCCATTCGATTAGGATACGGTTTCATTATCGTCCAGTACATTCTGTTAGGATACGGTTTCATTATCGTCCATTCTATTAGGATACGGTTTCATTATCGTCCAGTACATTCTGTTAGGATACGGTTTCATTATCGTCCATTCTGTTAGGATACGGTTTCATTATCGTCCAGTACATTCTGTTAGGATACGGTTTCATTATCGTCCAGTACATTCTGTTAGGATACGGTTTCATTATCGTCCAGTACATTCTGTTAGGATACGGTTTCATTATCGTCCATTCTATTAGGATACGGTTTCATTATCGTCCAGTACATTCTGTTAGGATACGGTTTCATTATCGTCCATTCTATTAGGATACGGTTTCATTATCGTCCAGTACATTCTGTTAGGATACGGTTTCATTATCGTCCAGTACATTCTGTTAGGATACGGTTTCATTATCGTCCATTCTATTAGGATACGGTTTCATTATGAAACCTTTGAAATTCTATAAGGACGTGTGTGTGTGTGTATGAGCGTGTGAGTGTGTGTGAGTGTGAGTGTGAGTGTGAGTGTGAGTGTGTGTGTGTGTGTGTGTGTGTCTGTGTGTGTGTGTGTGTGTGTGTGTGTGTGTGTGTGTCTGTGTGTGTGTGTGTGTGTGTGGATGTGCGTGTGAGTGTGTGTGAGTGTGAGTGTGAGTGTGTGTGTGTGTGTGTGTGTGTGTGTGTGTGTCTGCGTTTGTTTGTGTGTGTGTGTGTGTGTGTGTGTGTCTGTGTGTGTGTGTGTGTGTGTGTGTGTGTGTGTGTGTGTGTGTGTGTGTGTGTGTGTGTGTGTGACAGAGATATGATGGAAGGTCCTCAGAAAGTCTAATCAAACTATTTGATTCAATGTTGATAAGTTTCATTCAGCTTAAATAATGATGGTCGTGTCGTTCTAAAATCGACCTTGATAAACTATTTGTTCAACTTCGTCAAAGGAGAACATCGCTCCCCAAGATCACATCATGTTTACTCGAGGTTGCAGTGACTAAGTGAAGGATGACGAGTCTGTCGTTTACCTCTCAAACAGCTCATTGATCACCTGACCTGAAACTGTCTTCTGTTAAAACTACAGTTTAACTGACTACCAGTCTGTCATTTTAAATGGCAATCTGAAAAACCTGTCTGAATACCTGACTGAATACCTGTCCGAATACCTGTCTGAATACCTGACTGAATACCTGTCCGAATACCTGTCTGAATACCTGTCTGAATACCTGTCTGAATACCTGACTGAATACCTGTTCGAATACCTGTCTGAATACCTGTCCGAATACCTGTCCGAATACCTGTCTGAATACCTGTCTGAATACCTGTCTGAATACCTGACTGAATACTTGTCCGAATACCTGTCTGAATACCTGTCTGAATACCTGTCTGAACACCTGTCTGAATACCTGTCTGAATACCTGTCTCTGTGTGTGCAACCCGTGTCTGCCCATGTCTCTCTCTCTCTCTCTGTCTCTCTCTCTGTCTCTCTCTCTCTCTCACTCTCTCTCTCCTCTCTCTCTCTCTCTCTCTCTCTCTCTCCCTCTCTCTCTCTCTCTCTCTCTCTCCCTCTCTCTCTCTCTCTCTCTCTCTGTCTCTCTCTCTCTCTCTCTGTCTCTCTCTCTCTCTCTCTCTCTCCTCTCTCTCTCTCTCTCTCTCTCTGTCTCTCTCTCTCTCTCTCTCTCTCTCTCTCTCTCTCTCTCCCTCTCTCTCTCTCTCTCTGTCTGTCTCTCTCTCTCTCTCTCTCTGTTTCTCTCTCTCTGTTTCTCTCTCTCTCTGTGTCTCAATCTCTCCCTCTCTCCCTCTCTCCCTCTCTCAATTTAAAATTCAAGCTAATTTCTTGGCATGAATAACGTTGTATCATTATTTCCAAATCAACAATGTAAACAGCAGAGATGGAACCTCAGCTACAGAACACAGTCCCTGTGTTGATCCTCTGTGTGAGAGATACGTTACAGCACCGCCTTTCATTGTGTGTTGCATTCTGGGAATCCGACTTGTCCGACTTGTTCTTACACGTAGACCTCAGGTACTTTAACAGAAATCGTGCGATTAAAAGGTCACGAGGTTGCTATTCCTGCACCCGTCCTGCAGCCATCCTACAGCCATTCTACAGTCATCCTACAGCCATCCTACAGCCATCCTGCAGACATCCTGCAGCCATCCTGCAGCCATCCTGCAGCCATCCTGCAGCCATCCTACAGCCATCCTACAGGCATACCACAGCCATCATGCAGCCATCCTGCAGCCATCCTACAGACATCCTGCAGCCATCCTGCAGCCATCCTACAGCCATCCTGCAGCCATCCTGCAGCCACCCTACAGCCATCCTGCAGCCATCCTGCAGCCATCCTACAGCCATCCTGCAGCCATCCTGCAGCCATCCTACAGCCATCCTACAGCTGTCCTACAGCCACCCTGCAGCAATCGTAACCCATATATGACGTGCTTTACTTGGATGGAGAAATGAAATCTCCTTATTAGGCATTCCTGCTCCTGTTTCCTGTTATTTATACAGCGTGACAGTACACAAATTCAACCATGGAGACCAGTGGGGTTTTCCTATGGTTCACAAAGAAGGGCAACTATTGGAAGATAAGTTTTAAAAAACAACCCCGCAGACATTGATTATCCCTTTGAGCAGGGTGAAGTTATTAATTACACTTTGGATAAATACACCCAGGCACTACAGAGATACAGGCTAACACGCTGTGTGTGTGTGTGAGTGTTTGTGTGTGTGTGTGTGTGTGAGTGTGTGTGTGTGTGAGTGTGAGTGTGTGTGTGTGTGTGTGTGTGTGTGTGTGTGTGTGTGTGTGTGTGTGTGTGTGTGTGAATGTGTGTATGTGTGTGTGCGTGTGTATGTGTGTGTGCGTGGGTGGTGTGTGTGTGTGTGTGTGTGTGTGTGTGTGTGAATGTGTGTATGTGTGTGTGCGTGTGTATGTGTGTGTGCGTGGGTGCGTGTGTGTGTGTGTGTGTGTATGTGCGTGTGTGCGCGGTAGCATTGTTTATAGGTTTTTGTGTGTGGGTGTGTCAGCGCTGTGAGGGTATGTTAGCCGTGCTGTTCATTACCTAACCCAGGTGAGTCTCTATGTGTCTCTCAGGGTCTGTTACCTAACCCAGGTGAGTCTCTATGTGTCTCTCAGGGTCTGTTACCTAACCCAGGTGAGTCTCTATGGGTCTCTCAGGGTCTGTTACCTAACCCAGGTGAGTCTCTATGGGTCTCTCAGGGTCTGTTACCTAACCCAGGTGAGTCTCTATGGGTCTCTCAGGGTCTGTTACCTAACCCAGGTGAGTCTCTATGGGTCTCCCAGGGTCTGTTACCTAACCCAGGTGAGTCTCTATGGGTCTCTCAGGGTCTGTTACCTAACCCAGGTGAGTCTCTATGGGTCTGTTACCTAACCCAGGTGAGTCTCTATGTGTCTCTATGGGTCTGTTACCTAACCCAGGTGAGTCTCTATGTGTCTCTCAGGGTCTGTTACCTAACCCAGGTGAGTCTCTATGGGTCTCTCAGGGTCTGTTACCTAACCCAGGTGAGTCATATAGGTCTCTATGGGTCTATGTTACCTAACCCAGGTGAGTCTCTATGGAACTCTCAGGGTCTATGTTACCTAACCCAGGTGAGTCTCTATGTGTCTCTCAGGGTCTGTTACCTAACCCAGGTGAGTCTCTATGTGTCTCTCAGGGTCTGTTACCTAACCCAGGTGAGTCTCTATGGGTCTCTCAGGGTCTGTTACCTAACCCAGGTGAGTCTCTATGTGTCTCTCAGGGTCTGTTACCTAACCCAGGTGAGTCTCTATGGGTCTCTCAGGGTCTGTTACCTAACCCAGGTGAGTCTTATAGGTCTCTATGGGTCTATGTTACCTAACCCAAGTGAGTCTCTATGGGTCCCTATGGGTCTGTTACCTAACCCAGGTGAGTCTCTATGGGTCTCTCAGGGTCTGTTACCTAACCCAGGTGAGTCTCTATGGGTCTCTCAGGGTCTGTTACCTAACCCAGGTGAGTCTCTATGGGTCTCTCAGGGTCTGTTACCTAACCCAGGTGAGTCTCTATGGGTCTCTCAGGGTCTGTTACCTAACCCAGGTGAGTCTCTATGGGTCTGTTACCTAACCCAGGTGAGTCTCTATGTGTCTCTATGGGTCTGTTACCTAACCCAGGTGAGTCTCTATGTGTCTCTCAGGGTCTGTTACCTAACCCAGGTGAGTCTCTATGGGTCTCTCAGGGTCTGTTACCTAACCCAGGTGAGTCATATAGGTCTCTATGGGTCTATGTTACCTAACCCAGGTGAGTCTCTATGGAACTCTCAGGGTCTATGTTACCTAACCCAGGTGAGTCTCTATGTGTCTCTCAGGGTCTGTTACCTAACCCAGGTGAGTCTCTATGTGTCTCTCAGGGTCTGTTACCTAACCCAGGTGAGTCTCTATGGGTCTCTCAGGGTCTGTTACCTAACCCAGGTGAGTCTCTATGTGTCTCTCAGGGTCTGTTACCTAACCCAGGTGAGTCTCTATGGGTCTCTCAGGGTCTGTTACCTAACCCAGGTGAGTCTTATAGGTCTCTATGGGTCTATGTTACCTAACCCAAGTGAGTCTCTATGGGTCCCTATGGGTCTGTTACCTAACCCAGGTGAGTCTCTATGGGTCTCTCAGGGTCTGTTACCTAACCCAGGTGAGTCTCTATGTGTCTCTCAGGGTCTGTTACCTAACCCAGGTGAGTCTCTATGTGTCTCTCAGGGTCTGTTACCTAACCCAGGTGAGTCTCTATGTGTCTCTCAGGGTCTGTTACCTAACCCAGGTGAGTCTCTATGGGTCTCTCAGGGTCTGTTACCTAACCCAGGTGAGTCTCTATGGGTCTCTCAGGGTCTGCTACCTAACCCAGGTGAGTCTTATAGGTCTCTATGGGTCTATGTTACCTAACCCAAGTGAGTCTCTATGGGTCCCTATGGGTCTGTTACGTAAACCAGGTGAGTCTCTATGGGTCTCTCAGGGTCTGTTACCTAACCCAGGTGAGTCTCTATGTGTCTCTCAGGGTCTGTTACCTAACCCAGGTGAGTCTCTATGGGTCTCTCAGGGTCTGTTACCTAACCCAGGTGAGTCTCTATGTGTCTCTCAGGGTCTG
Source organism: Oncorhynchus tshawytscha (assembly GCF_018296145.1). Lineage (NCBI taxonomy): Eukaryota > Metazoa > Chordata > Actinopteri > Salmoniformes > Salmonidae > Oncorhynchus > Oncorhynchus tshawytscha. Next base: position 35,434 of record NW_024608421.1, read on the forward strand.
TTACCTAACCCAGGTGAGTCTCTATGGGTCTCTCAGGGTCTGTTACCTAACCCAGGTGAGTCTCTATGGGTCTCTCAGGGTCTGCTACCTAACCCAGGTGAGTCTTATAGGTCTCTATGGGTCTATGTTACCTAACCCAAGTGAGTCTCTATGGGTCCCTATGGGTCTGTTACGTAAACCAGGTGAGTCTCTATGGGTCTCTCAGGGTCTGTTACCTAACCCAGGTGAGTCTCTATGTGTCTCTCAGGGTCTGTTACCTAACCCAGGTGAGTCTCTATGGGTCTCTCAGGGTCTGTTACCTAACCCAGGTGAGTCTCTATGGGTCTCTCAGGGTCTGTTACCTAACCCAGGTGAGTCTCTATGGAACTCTCAGGGTCTATGTTACCTAACCCAGGTGAGTCTCTATGGGTCTCTCAGGGTCTGTTATCTAACCCAGGTGAGTCTCTATGGGTCTCTCAGGGTCTGTTACCTAACCCAGGTGAGTCTCTATGGGTCTCTCAGGGTCTGTTACCAAACCCAGGTGAGTTATATAGGTCTCTATGGGTCTATGTTACCTAACCCAAGTGAGTCTCTATGGAACTCTCAGGGTCTATGTTACCTAACCCAGGTGAGTCTCTATGGGTCTCTCAGGGTCTGTTACCTAACCCAGGTGAGTCTTATAGGTCTCTATGGGTCTATGTTACCTAACCCAAGTGAGTCTCTATGGGTCCCTATGGGTCTGTTACCTAACCCAGGTGAGTCTCTATGGGTCTCTCAGGGTCTGTTACCTAACCCAGGTGAGTCTCTATGGGTCTCTCAGGGTCTGTTACCTAACCCAGGTGAGTCTCTATGGGTCTCTCAGGGTCTGTTACCTAACCCAGGTGAGTCTCTATGGGTCTCTCAGGGTCTGTTACCTAACCCAGGTGAGTCTCTATGGGTCTGTTACCTAACCCAGGTGAGTCTCTATGTGTCTCTATGGGTCTGTTACCTAACCCAGGTGAGTCTCTATGTGTCTCTCAGGGTCTGTTACCTAACCCAGGTGAGTCTCTATGGGTCTCTCAGGGTCTGTTACCTAACCCAGGTGAGTCATATAGGTCTCTATGGGTCTATGTTACCTAACCCAGGTGAGTCTCTATGGAACTCTCAGGGTCTATGTTACCTAACCCAGGTGAGTCTCTATGTGTCTCTCATGGTCTGTTACCTAACCCAGGTGAGTCTCTATGTGTCTCTCAGGGTCTGTTACCTAACCCAGGTGAGTCTCTATGGGTCTCTCAGGGTCTGTTACCTAACCCAGGTGAGTCTCTATGTGTCTCTCAGGGTCTGTTACCTAACCCAGGTGAGTCTCTATGGGTCTCTCAGGGTCTGTTACCTAACCCAGGTGAGTCTTATAGGTCTCTATGGGTCTATGTTACCTAACCCAAGTGAGTCTCTATGGGTCCCTATGGGTCTGTTACCTAACCCAGGTGAGTCTCTATGGGTCTCTCAGGGTCTGTTACCTAACCCAGGTGAGTCTCTATGTGTCTCTCAGGGTCTGTTACCTAACCCAGGTGAGTCTCTATGTGTCTCTCAGGGTCTGTTACCTAACCCAGGTGAGTCTCTATGTGTCTCTCAGGGTCTGTTACCTAACCCAGGTGAGTCTCTATGGGTCTCTCAGGGTCTGTTACCTAACCCAGGTGAGTCTCTATGGGTCTCTCAGGGTCTGCTACCTAACCCAGGTGAGTCTTATAGGTCTCTATGGGTCTATGTTACCTAACCCAAGTGAGTCTCTATGGGTCCCTATGGGTCTGTTACGTAAACCAGGTGAGTCTCTATGGGTCTCTCAGGGTCTGTTACCTAACCCAGGTGAGTCTCTATGTGTCTCTCAGGGTCTGTTACCTAACCCAGGTGAGTCTCTATGGGTCTCTCAGGGTCTGTTACCTAACCCAGGTGAGTCTCTATGTGTCTCTCAGGGTCTGTTACCTAACCCAGGTGAGTCTCTATGGGTCTCTCAGGGTCTGTTACCTAACCCAGGTGAGTCTCTATGTGTCTCTCAGGGTCTGTTACCTAACCCAGGTGAGTCTCTATGGGTCTCTCAGGGTCTGTTACCTAACCCAGGTGAGTCTTATAGGTCTCTATGGGTCTATGTTACCTAACCCAAGTGAGTCTCTATGGGTCCCTATGGGTCTGTTACCTAACCCAGGTGAGTCTCTATGGGTCTCTCAGGGTCTGTTACCTAACCCAGGTGAGTCTCTATGTGTCTCTCAGGGTCTGTTACCTAACCCAGGTGAGTCTCTATGTGTCTCTCAGGGTCTGTTACCTAACCCAGGTGAGTCTCTATGTGTCTCTCAGGGTCTGTTACCTAACCCAGGTGAGTCTCTATGGGTCTCTCAGGGTCTGTTACCTAACCCAGGTGAGTCTCTATGGGTCTCTCAGGGTCTGCTACCTAACCCAGGTGAGTCTTATAGGTCTCTATGGGTCTATGTTACCTAACCCAAGTGAGTCTCTATGGGTCCCTATGGGTCTGTTACGTAAACCAGGTGAGTCTCTATGGGTCTCTCAGGGTCTGTTACCTAACCCAGGTGAGTCTCTATGTGTCTCTCAGGGTCTGTTACCTAACCCAGGTGAGTCTCTATGGGTCTCTCAGGGTCTGTTACCTAACCCAGGTGAGTCTCTATGGGTCTCTCAGGGTCTGTTACCTAACCCAGGTGAGTCTCTATGGAACTCTCAGGGTCTATGTTACCTAACCCAGGTGAGTCTCTATGGGTCTCTCAGGGTCTGTTATCTAACCCAGGTGAGTCTCTATGGGTCTCTCAGGGTCTGTTACCTAACCCAGGTGAGTCTCTATGGGTCTCTCAGGGTCTGTTACCAAACCCAGGTGAGTTATATAGGTCTCTATGGGTCTATGTTACCTAACCCAAGTGAGTCTCTATGGGTCCCTATGGGTCTGTTAGCTAACCCAGGTGAGTCTCTATGGGTCTCTCAGGGTCTGTTACCTAACCCAGGTGAGTCTCTATGGAACTCTCAGGGTCTATGTTACCTAACCCAGGTGAGACTCTATGGGTCCCTATGGGTCTGTTAGCTAACCCAGGTGAGTCTCTATGGGTCTCTCAGGGTCTGTTACCTAACCCAGGTGAGTCTCTATGTGTCTCTCAGGGTCTGTTACCTAACCCAGGTGAGTCTCTATGGGTCTCTCAGGGTCTGTTACCTAACCCAGGTGAGTCTCTATGTGTCTCTCAGGGTCTGTTACCTAACCCAGGTGAGTCTCTATGGGTCTCTCAGGGTCTGTTACCTAACCCAGGTGAGTCTCTATGTGTCTCTCAGGGTCTGTTACCTAACCCAGGTGAGTCTCTATGGGTCTCTCAGGGTCTGTTACCTAACCCAGGTGAGTCTTATAGGTCTCTATGGGTCTATGTTACCTAACCCAAGTGAGTCTCTATGGGTCCCTATGGGTCTGTTACCTAACCCAGGTGAGTCTCTATGGGTCTCTCAGGGTCTGTTACCTAACCCAGGTGAGTCTCTATGTGTCTCTCAGGGTCTGTTACCTAACCCAGGTGAGTCTCTATGTGTCTCTCAGGGTCTGTTACCTAACCCAGGTGAGTCTCTATGTGTCTCTCAGGGTCTGTTACCTAACCCAGGTGAGTCTCTATGGGTCTCTCAGGGTCTGTTACCTAACCCAGGTGAGTCTCTATGGGTCTCTCAGGGTCTGCTACCTAACCCAGGTGAGTCTTATAGGTCTCTATGGGTCTATGTTACCTAACCCAAGTGAGTCTCTATGGGTCCCTATGGGTCTGTTACGTAAACCAGGTGAGTCTCTATGGGTCTCTCAGGGTCTGTTACCTAACCCAGGTGAGTCTCTATGTGTCTCTCAGGGTCTGTTACCTAACCCAGGTGAGTCTCTATGGGTCTCTCAGGGTCTGTTACCTAACCCAGGTGAGTCTCTATGGGTCTCTCAGGGTCTGTTACCTAACCCAGGTGAGTCTCTATGGAACTCTCAGGGTCTATGTTACCTAACCCAGGTGAGTCTCTATGGGTCTCTCAGGGTCTGTTATCTAACCCAGGTGAGTCTCTATGGGTCTCTCAGGGTCTGTTACCTAACCCAGGTGAGTCTCTATGGGTCTCTCAGGGTCTGTTACCAAACCCAGGTGAGTTATATAGGTCTCTATGGGTCTATGTTACCTAACCCAAGTGAGTCTCTATGGGTCCCTATGGGTCTGTTAGCTAACCCAGGTGAGTCTCTATGGGTCTCTCAGGGTCTGTTACCTAACCCAGGTGAGTCTCTATGGAACTCTCAGGGTCTATGTTACCTAACCCAGGTGAGACTCTATGGGTCTCTCAGGGTCTGTTATCTAACCCAGGTGAGTCTCTATGGGTCTCTCAGGGTATGTTACCGAACCCAGGTGGGTCTCTATGGGTCTCTCAGGGTCTGTTTACTAACCCAGGTGAGTCTTATGGGTCTCTATGCGTCTATGTTACCTAACCCAGGTGAGTCTCTATGGGTCTCTCAGGGTCTGTTACCAAACCCAGGTGAGTCTCCATGGGTCTCTCAGGGTCTGTTACCTAACCCAGGTGAGTCTCCATGGGTCTCTCAGGGTCTGTTACCTAACCCAGGTGAGTCTCTATGGGTCTCTCAGGGTCTGTTACCTAACCCAGGTGAGTCTCTATGGGTCTCTCAGGGTCTGTTACCTAACCCAGGTGAGTCTCTATGGGTCTCTCAGGGTCTGTTACCTAACCCAGGTGAGTCTCCATGGGTCTCTCAGGGTCTGTTACCTAACCCAGGTGAGTCTCTATGGGTCTCTCAGGGTCTGTTACCTAACCCAGGTGAGTCTCTATGGGTCTCCCAGGGTCTGTTACCTAACCCAGGTGAGTCTCCATGGGTCTCTCAGGGTCTGTTACCTAACACAGGTGAGCCTGTTAACAGTTGAGTTGCTTAAGAAATGTTTAGATACTGTCACGACGCGGCCCTTTTTGGGTGTGTATCGTCCCCCACCCCACCTCTCACTCTCTCTCCACATCAGGATTTACGGTCATAAATACCTGGTACAAACTGCCGTGCAGTATGGAGAGAGAGAGTCTATGGAGAACAAAGAGGCAGTATGGAGAGAGAGAGTCTATGGAGAACAAAGAGGCAGTATGGAGGGAGAGAGTCTGGAGAACAAAGAGGCAGTATGGAGAGAGAGAGTCTATGGAGAACAAAGAGGCAGTATGGAGAGAGAGAGTCTATGGAGAACAAAGAGGCAGTATGGAGGGAGAGAGTCTATGGAGAACAAAGAGGCAGTATGGAGGGAGAGAGTCTATGGAGAACAAAGAGGCAGTATGGAGAGAGAGAGTCTGGAGAACAAAGAGGCAGTATGGAGGGAGAGAGTCTATGGAGAACAAAGAGGCAGTATGAGAGAGAGAGAGTCTATGGAGAACAAAGAGGCAGTATGGAGAGAGAGAGTCGATGGAGAACAAAGAGGCAGTATGGAGAGAGAGAGTCTATGGAGAACAAAGAGGCAGTATGGAGGGAGAGAGTCTATGGAGAACAAAGAGGCAGTATGGAGGGAGTCTATGGAGAACAAAGAGGCAGTATGGAGAGAGAGAGTCTATGGAGAACAAAGAGGCAGTATGGAGAGAGAGAGTCTATGGAGAACAAAGAGGCAGTATTGAAGGAGAGAGTCTGGAGAACAAAGAGGCAGTATGGAGAGAGAGAGTCTATGGAGAACAAAGAGGCAGTATGGAGAGAGAGAGTCTATGGAGAACAAAGAGGCAGTATGGAGAGAGAGAGTCTATGGAGAACAAAGAGGCAGTATGGAGAGAGAGAGTCTATGGAGAACAAAGAGGCAGTATGGAGAGAGAGAGTCTATGGAGAACAAAGAGGCAGTTTGGAGAGAGAGAGTCTATGGAGAACAAAGAGGCAGTACGGAGAGAGAGAGTCTATGGAGAACAAAGAGGCAGTATGGAGAGAGAGAGAGTCGATGGAGAACAAAGAGGCAGTATGGAGAGAGAGAGTCTATGGAGAACAAAGAGGCAGTATGGAGAGAGAGAGTCTATGGAGAACAAAGAGGCAGTATGGAGGGAGAGAGTCTATGGAGAACAAAGAGGCAGTATGGAGAGAGAGAGTCTATGGAGAACAAAGAGGCAGTATGGAGAGAGAGAGTCTATGGAGAACAAAGAGGCAGTATGGAGAGAGAGAGTCTATGGAGAACAAAGAGGCAGTATGGAGGGAGAGAGTCTGGAGAACAAAGAGGCAGTATGGAGAGAGAGAGTCTATGGAGAACAAAGAGGCAGTATGGAGGGAGAGAGTCTATGGAGAACAAAGAGGCAGTATGGAGAGAGAGAGTCGATGGAGAACAAAGAGGCAGTATGGAGAGAGAGAGTCGATGGAGAACAAAGAGGCAGTATGGAGAGAGTCTATGGAGAACAAAGAGGCAGTATGGAGAGAGAGAGTCTATGGAGAACAAAGAGGCAGTATGGAGAGAGAGAGTCGATGGAGAACAAAGAGGCAGTATGGAGAGAGAGAGTCGATGGAGAACAAAGAGGCAGTATGGAGAGAGAGAGTCTATGGAGAACAAAGAGGCAGTATGGAGAGAGAGAGTCGATGGAGAACAAAGAGGCAGTATGGAGAGAGAGAGTCTGGAGAACAAAGAGGCAGTATGGAGAGAGAGAGTCTGGAGAACAAAGAGGCAGTATGGAGAGAGAGAGTCTGGAGAACAAAGAGGCAGTATGGAGAGAGAGAGTCGATGGAGAACAAAGAGGCAGTATGGAGAGAGAGAGTCTATGGAGAACAAAGAGGCAGTATGGAGAGAGAGAGTCTGGAGAACAAAGAGGCAGTATGGAGAGAGAGAGTCTATGGAGAACAAAGAGGCAGTATGGAGAGAGAGAGTCTATGGAGAACAAAGAGGCAGTATGGAGGGAGAGAGTCTATGGAGAACAAAGAGGCAGTATGGAGAGAGAGAGAGTCGATGGAGAACAACGAGGCAGTATTGAGGGAGTGTATGGAGAACAAAGAGGCAGTATGGAGAGAGAGAGTCGATGGAGAACAAAGAGGCAGTATGGAGAGAGAGAGTCTATGGAGAACAAAGAGGCAGTATGGAGGGAGTGTATGGAGAACAAAGAGGCAGTATGGAGGGAGAGAGTCTATGGAGAACAAAGAGGCAGTATGGAGGGAGAGAGTCTATGGAGAACAAAGAGGCAGTATGGAGAGAGAGAGTCTATGGAGAACAAAGAGGCAGTATTGAAGGAGAGAGTGTATGGAGAACAAAGAGGCAGTACGGAGGGAGAGAGTCTATGGAGAACAAAGAGGCAGTATGGAGAGAGAGAGTCTATGGAGAACAAAGAGGCAGTATGGAGGGAGAGAGTCTATGGAGAACAAAGAGGCAGTATGGGAGAGAGAGTCTATGGAGAACAAAGAGGCAGTATGGAGAGAGAGAGTCTATGGAGAACAAAGAGGCAGTATGGAGAGAGAGAGTCTATGGAGAACAAAGAGGCAGTATGGAGAGAGAGAGTCTATGGAGAACAAAGAGGCAGTATGGAGAGAGAGAGTCTATGGAGAACAAAGAGGCAGTATGGAGGGAGAGAGTCTATGGAGAACAAAGAGGCAGTATGGAGAGAGAGAGTCGATGGAGAACAAAGAGGCAGTATGGAGAGAGAGAGTCGATGGAGAACAAAGAGGCAGTATGGAGAGAGTCTATGGAGAACAAAGAGGCAGTATGGAGAGAGAGAGTCTATGGAGAACAAAGAGGCAGTATGGAGAGAGAGAGTCGATGGAGAACAAAGAGGCAGTATGGAGAGAGAGAGTCGATGGAGAACAAAGAGGCAGTATGGAGAGAGAGAGTCTATGGAGAACAAAGAGGCAGTATGGAGAGAGAGAGTCGATGGAGAACAAAGAGGCAGTATGGAGAGAGAGTCTGGAGAACAAAGAGGCAGTATGGAGAGAGAGAGTCTGGAGAACAAAGAGGCAGTATGGAGAGAGAGAGTCTGGAGAACAAAGAGGCAGTATGGAGAGAGAGAGTCGATGGAGAACAAAGAGGCAGTATGGAGAGAGAGAGTCTATGGAGAACAAAGAGGCAGTATGGAGAGAGAGAGTCTGGAGAACAAAGAGGCAGTATGGAGAGAGAGAGTCTATGGAGAACAAAGAGGCAGTATGGAGAGAGAGAGTCTATGGAGAACAAAGAGGCAGTATGGAGGGAGAGAGTCTATGGAGAACAAAGAGGCAGTATGGAGAGAGAGAGAGTCGATGGAGAACAACGAGGCAGTATTGAGGGAGTGTATGGAGAACAAAGAGGCAGTATGGAGAGAGAGAGTCGATGGAGAACAAAGAGGCAGTATGGAGAGAGAGAGTCTATGGAGAACAAAGAGGCAGTATGGAGGGAGTGTATGGAGAACAAAGAGGCAGTATGGAGGGAGAGAGTCTATGGAGAACAAAGAGGCAGTATGGAGGAGAGAGTCTATGGAGAACAAAGAGGCAGTATGGAGAGAGAGAGTCTATGGAGAACAAAGAGGCAGTATTGAAGGAGAGAGTGTATGGAGAACAAAGAGGCAGTACGGAGGGAGAGAGTCTATGGAGAACAAAGAGGCAGTATGGAGAGAGAGAGAGTATGGAGAACAAAGAGGCAGTATGGAGAGAGAGAGTCTATGGAGAACAAAGAGGCAGTATGGAGAGAGAGAGTCTATGGAGAACAAAGAGGCAGTATGGAGAGAGAGAACAAAGAGAACAAAGAGAACAAAGAACAAAGAGGCAGTATGGAGAGAGAGAGTCTATGGAGAACAAAGAGGCAGTATGGAGAGAGAGAGTCTATGGAGAACAAAGAGGCAGTATGGAGAGAGAGAACAAAGAGAACAAAGAGAACAAAGAACAAAGAGGCAGTATGGAGAGAGAGAGTATGGCAGAGAACAAAGAGGCAGTATGGAGAGAGTCTATGGAGAACAAAGAGGCAGTATGGAGAGAGAGAGTCTATGGAGAACAAAGAGGCAGTATGGAGAGAGAGAACAAAGAGGCAGTATTGAAGGAGAGAGTCTATGGAGAACAAAGAGGCAGTACGGAGGGAGAGAGTCTATGGAGAACAAAGAGGCAGTATGGAGAGAGAGAGAGTATGGAGAACAAAGAGGCAGTATGGAGAGAGAGAGTCTATGGAGAACAAAGAGGCAGTATGGAGAGAGAGAGTCTATGGAGAACAAAGAGGCAGTATGGAGAGAGAGAACAAAGAGAACAAAGAGAACAAAGAACAAAGAGGCAGTATGGAGAGAGAGAGTATGGCAGAGAACAAAGAGGCAGTATGGAGGGAGAGAGTCTATGGAGAACAAAGAGGCAGTATGGAGAGAGAGTCTATGGAGAACAAAGAGGCAGTATGGAGAGAGAGAGTCTGGAGAACAAAGAGGCAGTATGGAGAGAGAGAGTCTATGGAGAACAAAGAGGCAGTATGGAGGAGAGAGTCTATGGAGAACAAAGAGGCAGTATGGAGAGAGAGAGTCTATGGAGAACAAAGAGGCAGTATGGAGAGAGAGAGTCGATGGAGAACAAAGAGGCAGTATGGAGAGAGTGTATGGAGAACAAAGAGGCAGTATGGAGAGAGAGAGTCTATGGAGAACAAAGAGGCAGTATGGAGAGAGTCTATGGAGAACAAAGAGGCAGTATTGAAGGAGAAAGTCTGGAGAACAAAGAGGCAGTATGGAGGGAGAGAGTCTATGGAGAACAAAGAGGCAGTATGGAGAGAGAGAGTCTGGAGAACAAAGAGGCAGTATTGAAGGAGAGAGTCTATGGAGAACAAAGAGGCAGTATGGAGAGAGAGAGTCTATGGAGAACAAAGAGGCAGTATGGAGGGAGAGAGTCTGGAGAACAAAGAGGCAGTATGGAGGGAGAGAGTCTATGGAGAACAAAGAGGCAGTATGGAGAGAGAGTCTATGGAGAACAAAGAGGCAGTATGGAGAGAGAGAGTCGATGGAGAACAAAGAGGCAGTATGGAGAGAGAGAGTCGATGGAGAACAAAGAGGCAGTATGGAGAGAGTCTGGAGAACAAAGAGGCAGTATGGAGAGAGAGAGTCTGGAGAACAAAGAGGCAGTATGGAGAGAGTCTATGGAGAAGAAAGAGGCAGTATGGAGGGAGAGAGTCTATGGAGAACAAAGAGGCAGTATGGAGAGAGTCTGGAGAACAAAGAGGCAGTATGGAGAGAGAGAGTCTGGAGAACAAAGAGGCAGTATGGAGAGAGAGAGTCTGGAGAACAAAGAGGCAGTATGGAGAGAGAGAGTCTGGAGAACAAAGAGGCAGTATGGAGAGAGAGAGTATGGAGAACAAAGAGGCAGTATGGAGGGAGAGAGTCCATGGAGAACAAAGAGCTTCTCTTGCCAAAACTCCTAATGAAACAATATTTATATTTTTTGAGAATGTGGGAAGGGTCCGTGGACACTTAAGGGACAGTTACGTTGAGTGTTTTTCATTTGGTGACCTCATAAAGGACAGGAAGCACACAGAACTGTATCTCTTACATTTCCCGCTGTCAGATTTGCATCTACATGTTGTACAAGGTGAATGAATATGCTTAAGAATATTCTTTTTAAAGAGAACAATGTGATTTAGTCTTCTAAATGAGAATTGGTTATTATACATTGCTCCAAAGAATAACGGGAAAATAAAATAACATCCTAGATCTGAATGAATGAAATATTCTTATTAAATACTTTTTTCTTTACATAGTTGAATGTGCTGATGTAACGGTTCTCTTGTGGTGAAGGAGAGTCGGACCAAAATGCGGCGTGTAGATTGCGATCCATGTTTAATCAACAAACGTAAAACACGAATCAATACAAAAACTACAAAAAACAACAAACGTGGAAAACGTAACGAAACAGGAACAATCACCCACAGGAACAATCACCCACAAACACACAGTGAAACCCAGGCTACCTAAATATGGTTCCCAATCAGAGACAATGACTAACACCTGCCTCTGATTAAGAACCATATCAGGCCAGACATAGAAATAGACAAACTAGACATGAAACATAGAATGCCCACTCAGATCACACCCTGACCAACCAAAACATAGAAATATACAAAGTAAACTATGGTCAGGGTGTGACAGTACCCCCCCCCCCCAAGGTGCGGACTCCGGCCGCAAAACCTGAACCTATAGGGGAGGGTCTGGGAGGGCATCTGTCCGCGGTGGCGGCTCTGGTGCTGGACGTGGCCCCCACTTCACCGTAGTCTTCCTCCACCTTGTCCGCTTCCGTGACCTCCTAGCCACGGCAACCCTACTTAATAACACGGGACAGAGGGCAGCTCGGGACAGAGGGCAGCTCGGGACAGAGGGGCAGCTCGGGACAGAGGGGCAGCTCGGGACAGAGGGGCTCTTCAGACTCCGACAGCACAGGAGAGGAGGAAGGCTCTGGCAGATCCTGGATGACTGGCGGATCTGGAAGAGTCTGGCTGACTGGCGGAACTGGAAGAGTCTGGCAGACTGGCAGATCTGGAAGAGTCTGGCAGACTGGCGGATCTGGAAGAGTCTGGCAGACTGGCGGATCTGGAAGGGTCTGGCAGACTGGCGGATCTGGAAAAGTGTGGCAGACTGGCGGATCTGGAAGAGTCTGGCTGACTGGCAGATCTAAAAGAGTCTGGCTGACTGGCGGATCCTGGCTGACTGGCAGATCTGGAAGAGTCTGGCTGACTGGCGGATCCTGGCTGACTGGCAGATCTGGAAGAGTCTGGCTGACTGGCGGATCATGGCAGACTGACTGATCTGGCTGCTCCATGCTGACTGGCGGCTCTGGCTGCTCCACGCTGACTGGTGGCTCTGGCTGCTCCATATAAGCTGACAGCTCTGGCGGCTTCTTACAGACTGGCAGCTCTGGCGGCTCCATGCAGACTGGCAGCTCCTTGCAGACTGGCAGCGCCTTTCAGACTGGCAGCTCCTTGCAGACTGGCAGCTCCGTGCAGACTGGCAGCTCCGTGCAGACTGGCAGCTCCGTGCAGACTGGCAGCTCCGTGCAGACTGACATCTCTGGCTGCTCCATTCAGGCTGGCATCTCTGGCTGCTTCATGCAGACTGACAGCTCTGGCTGCTTCATGCAGACTGACAGCTCTGGCTGCTTCATGCAGACTGACAGCTCTGGCTGCTCCATGCAGACTGACAGCTCTGGCTGCACCATGCAGACTGACAGCTCTGGCTGCTCCATGCAGGCTGACAGCTCTGGCTGCTCCATGCAGGCTGGCAGCTCTGGCTGCTCCATCCAGGCGCACTGTAGGCCTGATGCGTGGTGCTGGTACTGGTGGTACTGGACCGAGGACACGCACAGGAAGCCTGGTGCGGGGAGCTGCTACCGGAGGGCTGGGGTGTGGAGGTGGTACTGGATAGACCGGACCGTGCAGGCGCACTGGAGCTCTTAGAGCCTGCCCAACCTTACCTGGTTGAATGCTGGTCGCCCTGCCAGTGCGGCGAGGTGGAATAGCCCGCACTGGGCTATGCAGGCGAACCGGAGACACCGAGCGCAAGGCTGGTGCCATGTAAGCCGGCCCAAGGGGACGCACTGGGGACCAGCTGCTAGAGCCGGCTTCATGGCATTTGGGGTGTGGAGGTGGTACTGGAATATACCGCACTGGAGACAGGCACCACTGCATAACACGGTGCCTGCCCGGTCTCTCTGAGCACAGGGAGTTTGCCAGGTCTCCTACCTGGCGTAGCCCTACTCCCTGTGAGCCCCCCTCAAGAAATTTTTGGGGCTGACTCTCGGGCTTCCTGGCTCCAGTCTCCGGCTGCCTCTGCTCTCCTCGCTGCCTCCACCTGTTCCCATGGAAGGCGATCCCTTCCCGCCAGGATCTCCTCCCATGTATAGCAACCCTTGCCATCCAATATATCGTCCCATGTCCAATCCTCATTGCGCCGCTGTTGCTGCCTTTGTTGCTTCTCCTGTGGCTCCTGCCTGTTGACACGTCGCTTGGTCCCGTTGCGGTGGGTGATTCTGTAACGGTTCTCTTTTGGTGAAGGAGAGTCGGACCAAAATGCGGCGTGTAGATTGTGATCCATGTTTAATCAACAAACGTAAAACACAAATCAATACAAAAACTACAAAAAACAACAAACGTGGAAACGTAACGAAAACCGAAACAGCCTATCTGGTGAAAACACAGAGACAGGAACAATCACCCACAAACACACAGTGAAACCCAGGCTACCTAAATATGGTTCCCAATCAGAGACAATGACTAACACCTGCCTCTGATTGAGAACCATATCAGGCCAGACATAGAAATAGACAAACTAGACATGAAATATAGAATGCCCACTCAGCTCACATCCTGACCAACCAAAACATAGAAAAATACAAAGTAAACTATGGTCAGGGTGTGACAGCTGACAACAAAATCACACAAAAATTATCAATGGAAATCAAATTTATCAACCCATGGAGGTCTGGATTTGGAGTCACACTCAAAATTAAAGTGGAAAACCACACTACAGGCTGATCCAACTTTGATGTAATGTCCTTAAAACAAGTCAAAATGAGGCTCAGTAGTGTGTGTGGCCTCCACGTGCCTGTATGATCTCCCTACAACGCCTGGGCACGCTCCTGATGAGGTGGCGGATGGTCTCCTGAGGGATCTCCTCCCAGACCTGGACGAAAGGACAGTCTGTGGTGCAACGTGGCGTTGGTGGATGGAGCGAGACATGATGTCCCAGATGGGCTCAATTGGATTCAGGTCTGGGGAACGGGCGGGCCAGTCCATAGCATCAATGCCTTCCTCTTGCAGGAATTGCTGACACACTCCAGCCACATGAGGTCTAGCATTGTCTTGCATTAGGAGGAACCCAGCGCCAACCACACCAGCATATGGTCTCACAAGGGGTCTGAGGATCTCATCTCGGTACCTAATGGCAGTCAGGCTACCTCTGGCAAGCACATGGAGGGCTGTGCGGCCCCCCAAAGAAATGCCATTCCACACCATGACTGACCCACCGCCAAACCGGTCATGCTGGAGGATGTTGCAGGCAGCAGAACGTTCTCCACGGCGTCTCCAGACTGTCACGTCTGTCACATGTGCTCAGTGTGTACCTGCTTTCATCTGTGAACAGCACAGGGCGCCAATGGCGAATTTGCCAATCTTGGTGTTCTCTGGCAAATGCCAAACGTCCTGCACGGTGTTGGGCTGTAAGCACAACCCCCACCTGTGGATGTCGGGCCCTCATACCACCCTCATGGAGTCTGTTTCTGACCGTTTGAGCAGACACATGCACATTTGTGGCCTGCTGGAGGTCATTTTGCAGGGATCTGGCAGTGCTCCTCCTTGCACAAAGGCGGAGGTAGCGGTCCTGCTGCTGGGTTGTTGCCCTCCTACGGCCTCCTCCACGTCTCCTGATGTACTTCCTCTTCTACTACTTCTCCTTCTTCTTCTACTACTTCCTCTTCTACTACTACTTCTTCTTCTTCTTCTTCTTCTTCTACTACTTCTTCTTCTACTACTACTTCTTCTTCTTCTACTACTTCCTCTTCTACTACTTCTTCTTCTACTACTTCTTCTTCTACTACTTCTTCTTCTCCTACTTCACCTTCTTCTTCTACTACTTCCTCTTCTACTACTTCTTCTTCGTCTACTTCTTCTTCTTCTACTTCTACTATTTCTACTTCTTCTTCTTCTTCTGATGTTTTGTTCACACCAGAGCAACATGATTCTGAGAGAGAGAGAGAGAGAGAGAGAGAGAGAGAGAGAGAAGTGGGATGACTGTGACAAACAGTTGAATAAGCCAGTCCAGTTTTATATATAGTATGTGACCTTTAGCATTTGTCTGTCTCGGAGCCTGTCAAACTGCTGTACCTACTGTTTCCATGAATCAATTAAATGAGCCTGTTCTTTTGTCTCTGACATTTTTCTACACTTGTAGGGGAGAGAGAGAGAACTTGTGTGCGGTTGTGTATGTATGTGTGCGTGTGCGTGCGTGCATGCTTCTTGGCATGTGAATGTGTATACCACTTGCTTTTAACACAAAGGCACTACATCAGCTAGTACAACAAATGATCCCACCTATTTACCCCGATTTTAGAGACAAACAGAGAGGAATACCCATGTTGGTTAATTAATAACTTCTCACGTTCAAAACTGTGCACTCTCCTCAAACAATAGCATGGTATTCTTTCCCTGTAATAGCTACTGTAAATTGGATAGTGCAGTTAGATTAACAAGAATCTAAGCTTTGTGCCAATATTAGATATGTCTATGTCCTGGGAAGTGTTCCTGTTACTTACAACCTCATGCTAATCGCATTAGCCTACGTTAGCTCAACCGTCCCGTGGAAGGGACACCGATCCCAAATACGTTTTTAAGTTGCTGCCCTTTACCACCATTCAGAATAACCTGATATCCTGCTGCCCTTTACCACACCATTCAGAATAACCTGATATCCTGCTGCCCTTTACCACACCATTCAGAATAACCTGATATCCTGCTGCCCTTCACCACACCATTCAGAATAACCTGATATCCTGCTGCCCTTTACCACACCAGGATAACCTGATATCCTGCTGCCCTTTACCACACCAGAATAACCTGATATCCTGCTGCCCTTTACCACACCATTCAGAATAACCTGATATCCTGCTGCCCTTTACCACACCATTCAGAATAACCTGATATCCTGCTGCTCTTCACCACACCATTCAGAATAACCTGATATCCTGCTGCCCTTTACCACACCATTCAGAATAACCTGATATCCTGCTGCCCTTTACCACACCATTCAGAATAACCTGATATCCTGCTGCCCTTTACCACACCAGAATAACCTGATATCCCTGCCCTTTACCACACCATTCAGAATAACCTGATATCCTGCTGCCCACCACACCAGAATAACCTGATATCCTGCTGCCCTTTACCACACCATTCAGAATAACCTGATATCCTGCTGCCCTTTACCACACCAGGATAACCTACCACACCAGAATAACCTGATATTCTGCTGCCCTTTACCACACCAGAATAACCTGATATCCGCTGCCCTTTACCACACCAGAATAACCTGATATCCTGCTGCCCTTTACCACACCAGAATAACCTGATATCCTGCTGCCCTTTATCACACCATTCAGAATAACCTGATATCCTGCTGCCCTTTACCACCATTCAGAATAACCTGATATCCTGCTGCCCTTCACCACACCATTCAGAATAACCTGATATCCAGAATAACCTGCAGAATAACCTGATATCCTACTGCCCTTTACCACCATTCAGAATAACCTGATATCCTGCTGCCCTTTACCACACCATTCAGAATAACCTGATATCCTGCTGCCCTTTACCACACATTCAGAATAACCTGATATCCCTGCCCTTTACCACACCAGAATAACCTGATATCCTGCTTTACCACACCATTCAGAATAACCTGATATCCTGCTGCCCTTTACCACACCATTCAGAATAACCTGATATCCTGCTGCCCTTTACCACACCAGGATAACCTGATATCCTGCTGCCCTTCACCACCATTTTACCACACCAGAATAACCTGATATCCTGCTGCCCTTTACCACACCAGAATAACCTGATATCCTGCTGCCCTTTACCACACCAGAATAACCTGATATCCTGCTGCCCTTTACCACACCATTCAGAATAACCTGATATCCTGCTGCCCTTTCACAGAATAACCTGATATCCTGCTGCCCTTCACCACACCATTCAGAATAACCTGATATCCTGCTGCCCTTTACCACACCATTCAGAATAACCTGATATCCTGCTGCCCTTCACCACACCATTCAGAATAACCTGATATCCTGCTGCCCTTACCACACCAGAATAACCTGATATCCTGCTGCCCTTTACCACACCAGAATAACCTGATATCCTGCTGCCCTTTACCACACCAGAATAACCTGATATCCTGCTGCCCTTTACCACACCAGAATAACCACCAGAATAACCTGATATCCTGCTGCCCTTTACCACACCATTCAGAATAACCTGATATCCTGCTGCCCTTTACCACACCATTCAGAATAACCTGATATCCTGCTGCCCTTCACCACACCATTCAGAATAACCTGATATCCTGCTGCCCTTCACCACACCATTCAGAATAACCTGATATCCTGCTGCCCTTTACCACACCAGAATAACCTGATATCCTGCTGCCCATTACCACACCAGAATAACCTGATATCCTGCTGCCCTTCACCACACCATTCAGAATAAGAATAACCCACACCAGAATAACCTGATATCCTGCTGCCCTTTACCACACCAGAATAACCTGATATCCTGCTGCCCTTTACCACACCATTCAGAATAACCTGATATCCTGCTGCCCTTCACCACATCATTCAGAATAACCTGATATCCTGCTGCCCTTTACCACACCAGAATAACCTGATATCATGCTGCCCTTCACCACACCATTCAGAATAACCTGATATCCTGCTGATGATGATTGGTCCTGAGCTGTTTCCCATCTATTAGCCAGCTCAACATTACGTTAAACTGCTGAGTCATTCCCAAATTCAGAAACATGTCTGTCTCATCCCAAATGGCTGTTTCTCATATGTATGGACCCTATGTGCTGGAACATGTAGTATATCATAGCCATGTAGTATGTTATAACCATGTAGTATGTTATAACCATGTAGTATGTTAAAACCATGTAGTATGTTAAAACCATGTAGTATGTTATGACCATGTAGTATGTTATGACCATGTAGTATGTTATGACCATGTAGTATGTTAAAATTATATGACCATGTAGTATGTTTTGACCATTTATGTAGTATGTTATTTATTACCATGTAGTATGTTATGTTATGAACATGTAGTATGTTTTGACCATTTAGTATGTTATGACCATGTAGTATGTTATGACCATGTAGTATATTATAGCCATGTAGTATGTTATGACCATGTAGTATGTTATGACCATGTAGTATGTTATGAACATGTAGTATGTTATGACCATGTAGTATATTATAGCCATGTAGTATGTTATGACCATGTAGCTATTATGACCGTGTAGTATGGTATAGCCATGTACTATGTTATAACCATGTACTATGTTTTAGCCATGTAGTAGGTTAGCCATGTAGTATGTTATAGCCATGTAGTATGTTTTAGCCATGTAGTATGTTATGAACATGTAGTATGTTATGACCATGCAGTATGTTATGAATATGTAGTATATTATAGCCATGTCGTATGTTTTAGCCATGTAGTATGTTTTAGCCATGTAGTATATGAACATGTAGTATGTTTTAACCATGTAGTATGTTATGACCATGTGGTGTGTCATGACCAGGTAGCTGTTACGACCATGTAGTATGTTATGACCATGTAGTATGTTATGACCATGTAGTATGTTATAGCCATGTAGTATGTTATAGCCATGTAGTATGTTATAGCCATGTAGTATGTTATGACCATGTAGTATATTATAGCCATGTAGTATGTTATGACAATGTAGTATGTTATGACCATGTATGATATGACCATGTAGTATGATATGACCATGTAGTATGTTATGAACATGTAGTATGTTATGACCATGTTGTATATTATAGCCATGTAGTATGTTATGACCATGTAGCTGTTATGACCGTGTAGTATGTTATAGCCATGTACTATGTTATAACCATGTACTATGTTATAACCATGTACTATGTTATAACCATGTACTATGTTTTAGCCATGTAGTAGGTTAGCCATGTAGTATGTTATAGCCATGTAGTATGTTATGAACATGCAGTATGTTATGAACATGTGGTATATTATAGCCATGTCGTATGTTTTAGCCATGTAGTATGTTTTAGCCATGTAGTATGATATGAACATGTAGCATGTTATAGCCATGTAGTATGTTATAGCCATTTAGTATGTTCCAGGGTCTGTGTGTCCTCTGACGTGTTGAGCCGATACACTGCTAATAGATGTGTTGTGAGCTATAACAAGGCAAATAGATCTGTTATAAGCTTTAATAAGGCTAATACAGTGGTTCTCCATTTAACAGTTGTGGCGTACTGCAGCACAGCTTGCCGTAGAGTTCCATGGCACGTTGTTTAAGTGTCAGCCATTGTTGCCAGAATGATGCAATTTACCACAATCTGACACCATCTACCACAAAACGTCGCGGCATAAGCTCACACTAGTATAGGTGTTATAAGCTTTAATAAGGCTAGTAGATGTGTTATAAGCTTTAATAAGTATAGTAGATGTGTTATAAGCTTTAATAAGGCAAGTAGATGTGTTATAAGCTTTAATAAGGCTACTAGATGTGGTATAAGCTTTAATAAGGCAAGTAGATGTGGTAATAAGGCTAGATTAATAAGGCTTTAATAAGGCAAGTAGATGTGTTATAAGCTTTAATAAGGCTAGTAGATGTGTTATAAGCTTTAATAAGGCTAGTAGATGTGTTATAAGCTTTAATAAGTATAGTAGATGTGTTATAAGCTTTAATAAGGCAAGTAGATGTGTTATAAGCTTTAATAAGGCTAGTAGATGTGTTATAAGCTTTAATAAGGCTACTAGATGTGGTATAAGCTTTAATAAGGCTACTAGATGTGTTATAAGCTTTAATAAGGCTAGTAGATGTGTTATAAGCTTTAATAAGGCTAGTAGATGTGTATAAGCTTTAATAAGGCTACTAGATGTGTTAGCTTTAATAAGGCTACTAGATATGCTTTATAAGCTTAGATGTGTTATAAGGCTACTAGATATGTTATAAGCTTTAATAAGGCTACTAGATATGTTATAAGCTTTAATAAGGCTACTAGATATGTTATAAGCTTTAATAAGGCTACTAGATATGTTATAAGCTTTAATAAGGCTACTAGATATGTTATAAGCTCCTAGATATGTTTAATAAGGCTTTTAGATATGTTATAAGCTTCCTATATATGTTATAAGCTAAGGCTACTAGATATGTTATAAGCTTTAAGGCTCCTAGATATGTTATAAGCTTTAAGGCTCCTAGATATGTTATAAGGTAAGGCTTTTTGATGTGTTATAAGCTTTAATAAGGCTAATTTATATGATGTGCTGTGTATCCACCTCTGAAGTCTCTCTAATACAAAGGGCCTGCATCAGAATGAAGCTTTTTATGAATTAAAGATCAGGGTCGGGAAAACAAAATGTCTGCTGTTGCCAGCGTGTAGTAAACCTTTTCGGGGTGCAGTCGTAAATCGACATGGCCTTAATCCGGCCTTGGACGACAGAGTGTGTAACATCGGCGGCTGACCTTTGAAGTAGAAACATGTAGAATATATAAAATAAATATTTATGGTTATTCCGGTGTTAGGATGACAGGATATAAGCAGGAGTTTTTTATTTATTTTTAGAAAGGACAATTTGTTAAATAATTAATAATGCAAGTCTTATGGGTTCTGATTCTTCAAGGGAAGCAAACAGTCAATATGTAACATTTCCCAGCAGCAATGTCTCAATATATAACATTTCCCAGCAGCAATGTCTCAATATATAACATTTCCCAGCAGGAAAAGCCTCAATATATAACATTTCCCAGCAGGAAAAGCCTCAATATATAACATTTCCCAGCGGAAATGCCTCAATATATAACATTTCCCAGCGGAAACGCCTCAATATATAACATTCCCAGCAGAAAAGAGTCAATATATAACATTCCCAGCAGAAAAGAGTCAATATATAACATTTCCCAGCAGTCAAATAACATTTCCCAGCAGAAAAATATATAACATTTCCCAGCAGGGAAAGCAATGTCTCAATATATAACATTTCCCAGCAGAAAAGAGTCAATATATAACATTTCCCAGCAGAAAAGAGTCAATATATAACATTTCCCAGCTGGAAAAGCCTCAATATAACATTTCCCACTAGCAATGTCTCAATATATAACATTTCCCAGCAGCAAAGCCTCAATATATAACATTTCCCAGCAGCAAAGCCTCAATATATAACATTTCCCAGCAGCAATGCCTCAATATATGACATTTCCCAGCAGCAATGCCTCAATATATGACATTTCCCAGCAGCAAAGCCTCAATATATAACATTCCCCAGCAGGAGAAGCGGACCTAACAGGTGGAGGCCTGGGGTGGTGGAGGGAGCAAGAAGCCATACTAGCAGTAGTAGCAGGATGTGTGTGAGCACAAACCAGTCAGCTTATTAACACCTGTTATGGCTGCAATCCCGATACCGGTGTCGATATGACAACTACCAGTGAAAATAGAGGGCGCCAAATTCAAATCACAGAAATCTCATAATTACAATTCCTAAAACATACATGTGTTTTATATCATTTTAAAGCCATTCTCGTTGTTAATCCCACCAAAGTGTCCGATTTCAAATAGGCTTTTCAGCGAAAGCACTACAAACGATTAAGTTAGGTCTCCACCAAACCACAATAAGCATAGCCATTTTCCAGCAAAATATAGCATTCACAAAAACCTGAAATAAAGGTAAAATGAATCACTAACCTTCATGTTACACAATACATGCATGTTTTGTTTGATAAAGTTCATATTTATATCAAAAATCTGAGTTTACATTGGCGCGTTAGATTCACTAGTTCCAAAAACATGATTTTGCATAGCCACATCGTTTCAACAGAAATACTCATCATACATGTAGATGATAATACAACTTATACACATGGAATTATAGATATACCTCTCCTTAATGCAACCGCTGTGTCAGATTTCTAAAAAAGCAACCCATGCAATAATCTGAGACGGCGCTCAGAACAGTAGCCAAATTAGCCTCCATGTTGGAGTTAACAGAAACCAGAAAATACATGATAAATGTTTAACTAAATGCTTGGTTTGTTCGAAAATGTCCGTCATTTATGTCCAATTAGCTACTTTGGTTAGCGTGTTAGGTAAACAATTCCAAAGTCACAAAGAGCGTCCACTATAACGTGATTTTAAATGTCCAAAAGTTCCGTAACAGTCAGTAGAAACATGTCAAACAATGTACTGAATCAGTCTTTAGAATGTTGTTTAGATATATCTTGAATAACGTTCCAAACGGAGAATTAGAATGACTTCAGATGAGCGATGGAACGCAAGTCCTTCCCCTGTGAACGCGCCTGGTGAAAGAATGGTCCACTCATGGCTGTGGTGACTATTTCCTGTGTCATTTGACCCCCCCTTCACATTAGAGTCATCAGACACAGTTCTATTGACTGCTGACATCTAGTGGAAGGCATAGGAAGTGAAAACTCATCCATATATCGCTGTAATTTCAATGAGAGCTTGGTTGAAAATCTCCCACCCCCAGAAAAAAAAAAAAAAAAATGTTTTCCCTGCTATAAGAGTTCTGTTAATACTCACAAACATAATTCAAACAGTTTTAGAAACTTCAGAGTGTTTTCTATCCCATACTAATAATATGCAAATAAGGGGCAACTATGACTGAGGAGCAGGCCGTTTGATATGGCACCTTTCATCCAAGCGACTCAATACTGCAGCCATAAAAAGTTAAATCCACTGCCAAATAAAGGTAGGCGTGGTTTGTTTTTCGAGCGTCATGATTGGTGCAATGTCAGCTGACGAGTCAAATGAGGCGGGGCGTTCGGCTTCTGGAACCGGTTGAGTTTTAATCTGCTTGTGTTGTTGACATTCCTCATATTAACCTCTATATTCTTCACTTCGACCCACTACATGTTCCGGTTGGGATTCATTTGAGCTTTAATAAAGTTATTTATTTTAAATCTCAATATCAAATCATTTCTGAGTAGCAATTAAGTACCTTAATAGGATTGTTTTCAATTAATATGACCATAAAGAAACTATATAGCTTCTTGGCAAAAAATAATGCAATTTCTCAAGCAAAAATTATGCCAGGACTGTGTGGGAGTGGTCTGAGAGAGAGAGGGGCCTAATTGGAGGAGCATAAGGGGAGGGATGTGTAACCTGTAAAGTAGCTGCTATTGGCCGAGAGGAGGGAAAACTCTCTTTGTTATTGGTCTATTAAACTCGGCTGGAGCTTTAAGGGTCCAAATATCCCTCCCAGCCAAACAAGATGACATTTCAGTCTACCTTTATCAAACAGACTAAAAGGGCATTATAATAATTTTCACAATTTCATAGTATTATTCCAACCTTATTGTGTGGAAATATATATATGTATAAAAACACAGGAATATATATATATACATATATATTTTCCTGTGTTTTTATATATAAAACACAGGAATATCACTTTTCTTTTGGCAGCACTAGCTCTTTAAAGAGCTGTGAAAGGCATTAGTTTGAATAATTACTGTTACTGACATCAAAGATGGCGGGAGGAGGGAGAGGGAGAGGGGGAGGGTGAGGGGGGGGTTGGAGGTCAGGTTTTATCTCATGATGGAGCATCAATGTAATGTGTGGTATACTGTATACTGCTGTGTGTGCCGTTAATACAGGTGAGTTTGACATTTTTTAAAACATGAGTTTCCATTTGTGTTGATCTTTACAGGGCATTAAAAGGGAAAAAGCCTGCAGCAAAGTTTGGCCTCATCAAACGCTTCATTGTTAAACAGTTAGAGCCAGGTTTTAGAGGGAATATGCCCAGGGGATTGGGTTAATGCTTTTATTTTACAGTCCGCTAATTATATTGAATTGACATATCAAATGTTGTCGTACAAGGGTGATTAAATAGTTATTTCTTATAATTACTACTTAAGAATAATTTCAAGGTCCTATCAGAAATAAAGATGAAAAAGTATAAAGTCGTTTTTATTAATAAAATATAAATACATTTAAAAATAAATCTACGTTATTCTGCCAAATGTGACGCTGTCGTATCCCATGTTCAGACCACGCCAGATGGTCCTACCTTTCCAAGCGATTCATTACAATACAGGAGGCATTTCTGTTCAGTACAAGAGGAGCTCTATCCTGCGGTGATGTGCTTCAGAGAACCAAAAGGTACTACTTGTAACAATTCAATAACAAACTGTCTCCTGTTGTCAAAATAACTGGGACCAGCAAATCTCCTGTCCTCGAATTAACTGGGACCAGCAAAACTCCTGTCCTCGAATTAACTGGGACCAGCAAATCTCCTGTCCTCAAATTAACTAGGACCAGCAAATCTCCTGTCCTCAATTAACTGGGGCCAGCAAATCTCCTGTCCTCAAATTATCTGGGACCAGCAAATCTCCTGTCCTCAAATTAACTGGGACCAGCAAATCTCCTGTTGTCAAATTAACTGGGACCAGCAAATCTCCTGTCCTCAAATGAACTGGGGCCAGCAAATCTCCTGTCCTCAAATTAACTGGGACCAGCAAATCTCCTGTTCTCAAATTAACTGGGCCAGCAAATCTCCTGTCCTCGAATTAACTGGGACCAGCAAAACTCCTGTCCTCGAATTAACTGGGACCAGCAAATCTCCTGTTGTCAAATTAACTGGGACCAGCAAATCTCCTGTCCTCAAATTAACTGGGGCCAGCAAATCTCCTGTCCTCAAATTAACTGGGACCAGCAAATCTCCTGTCCTCAAATTAACTGGGACCAGCAAATCTCCGGTTGTCAAATGTAATGGTCCGTTGTCTAATTGACTACAAAAGGTTTTCTGGCAATAGGAAGGCTGCACCACTAGAATGCAAACACATTTTTTTGTGTGTGGGAGGGGGGGAGGGGGGGGACATTGTGAAACAATATCATTCCACTGTTACTGTAGATGACGGGTTCTTCAAAGATTTTCAGCCTGGGACCAATATTAGACATTCAGTGTTATCTTGGGACCTACATTAGACATTCAGTGTTATCCTGGGACCTATATTATAAATGCAGTGTTATCCTGGGACCTATATTATAAATGCAGTGTTATCCTGGGACCTATATTATAAATGCAGTGTTATCCTGGGACCTATATTATAAATGCAATGTAATCCTGGTACCCATATTATAAATGCAGTGTTATCCTGGGACCAATATTATAAATGCAGTGTTATCCTGGGACTAATATTAGACATTCAGTGTTATCCAGGGACCAATATTATAAATGCAGTGTTATCCTGGGACCAATATTATAAATGCAGTGTTATCCTGGGACCAATATTATAAATGCAGTGTTATCCTGGGACCTATATTAGACATTCAGTGTTATCCTGGGACCAATATTAGACATTCAGTGTTATCCTGGGACCAATATTAGAGATTCAGTGTTATCCTGGGACTAATATTAGACATTCAGTGTTATCCTGGGACCAATATTAGACATTCAGTGTTATCCTGGGACCAATAATAGACATTCAGTGTTATCCTGGGACCAATATTAGATATTCAGTGTTATCCTGGGACCAATATTAGACATTCAGTGTTATCCTGGGACCAATATTAGACATTCAATGTTATCCTGGGACCAATATTAGACATTCAGTGTTATCCTGGGACCAATATTAGACATTCAGTGTTATCCTGGGACCAATATTAGATATTCAGTGATATCTTGGGACCAATATTAGACATTCAGTGTTATCCTGGGACCGATATTAGACATTCAGTGTTATCCAGGGACCAATATTAGACATTCAGTGTTATCCTGGGACCTATATTAGACATTCAGTGTTATCCTGGGACCTATATTAGACATTCAGTGTTATCCTGGGACCAATATTAGACATTCAGTGTTATCCTGGGACCAATATTATAAATGCAGTGTTATTCTGGGGACCAATATTAGACATTCAGTGTTATCCTGGGACCAATATTAGACATTCAGTGTTATCCTGGGACCTATATTAGACATTCAGTGTTATCCTGGGACCAATATTAGACATTCAGTGTTATCCTGGGACCAATATTAGATATTCAGTGTTATCTTGGGACCAATATTAGACATTCAGTGTTACATGGGGACTATAAGCTATGAAAAAAACGAATAAAGAAATTAAATAAATACACATTCTACCAATTAGGACGCTGTATCGTATCCCATCTTCAGACCAAACCCTGATGGCATTCTGTACAACACAAGGGCTCTACTCTGCCGCTCCCCATGACATTCTGTATCATACTATCCTGACGTCAGTCCTCGCCTTTCAAGGGTATATTTGTACAGATGTTGTTGAGAAAGAGACGTGAGCAAACAGAGCTTGTCACTGTCTGTCTCCTGGGGGCCCAACAGCTGTCCCAGTCTGCTAGCAGGAGACAGGAAGGAAGAGGAGGAGGAGGAGGAGGAAGAAGAGAAGGAGGAGGTGGAGGGAGAAGAGACAGGAGGAGGAGGGAGGTGAAGAGGCAGGAGGGGAGGAGGAGGAGGAGGAAGAAGGAGGAGGAGGAAGGAAGGAAGGAGGAGGAGGAGAAGTGAAGAGGAAGAAGGAAGGAGGAGGAAGGAGGAGGTAAGGAAGGAGGAGGGAGGAAGTGAAGAGGCAGGAGGAGGTGGGAGGAAGAGAGGGGGGGAGGAGGTGAAGAGGAGGAGGGAGGAAGTGAAGGGCAGGAGGAGGTGGGAGGAAGACAAGAGGACAGAGGAAGGAGGTGGGGAGGTGAAGGGGATGAGGTGGGAGAGGTGAAGAGGCAGGAGGAGGGAGGAGGTGGGAGGTGAAAGGGGAGGAAGAGGGGGAGGAGGTGAAGAGGAGGGAAAGAGGGGGAGGAGGAGGGGGAAAGCGGAGCGGAGACAGGGGGACGTAGGACCAGGAGTATTGGAGGGGCACGAAGAGGAAAAGCAACAAGATCTCACAGTTTTACCAATTTAACTTCTAATTCTGAGCGTTTGTACACGTTTCTCCAAACATCAAATGTATTTGTTTCATCAAATGTCGTATTTCTATGGTAAAGTTTGGAATAGGTTACGGTAAATTTATGTATTAATTCTGAATGGTGAGGGTTAAAGTTCAGGATAGGGTACAAACTAGCA
>NW_024608422.1:0-22500 GCF_018296145.1 Oncorhynchus tshawytscha
ATTTTGAAACGTTTTGACGCGTTAACCCACCTGACCAATCAGAGAACCTATTTATCTTTATAAATAAAACTGGTACTTCCTGGTCTGAAAATAATGAAAACCTTATCCAGAAAGTCTGGGGTTTGTCGTTACGTCGAACCCACACACACACTATTCCCTTATTCTGCAAATAAATCATTTCCTAAAATAGACAACCCCAAATGCCTTGAATACACCTTCTGCTCCATGATATGGGTGACAGGGTATAGCAGCTGGGCCCCTTCAGGGGATCCAGCCATTAGGACCCTGCTCTGGTACATTACACATTGCATTACTGTTTCCTCATTGCATTTTCCCAACTGGCCCTCAACAGATGAGGGAGGGACTTTGTGAGGAGATAAAGGGTATTACTGGCCATTAGTGTCCTGTGGATTATCCTAATCCAGCCCTCGTGCTGTCAGAGTGGCTACAGTAGAGTGCTTCAGTGTGGTCCTGTCACTGTGTAGGCATGAAGATGGAATCCCATGGACAGTGTGTTCTGTTGGCCCTCCTGCTTGTGTCAAACGGTATGTTTGTCTCTTCTTTGCCTTTGTCTTCCCTCATTATGTCCGTGTGTCTCTGGATGGTGAGCTTGATCAAAGCATGACCTCAGACTATAGGCTTCTAGAGTGGTGGGTTGAATGGTTGTACAGCTTTACTATACACTGTCAAACATTTTCACATATCGGTTGATTGGTGTTGGATTGAATACTGAAAGAAACATATTGGTGTTGGATTGAATACTGAAGGAAACATATTGGTGTTGGATTGAATACTGAAAGAAACATATTGGTGTTGGATTGAATACTGAAAGAAACATATTGGTGTTGGATTGAATACTGAAATATTGGTTGATTGGTTGATTGGGATTGGGCTCCCGAGTGACGCAGCAGTCTTAAGACACTGCATCTAGAGGCCTCACTACAGACCCTGGTTTGATTCCAGGCTGCATCACAACCAGCTGTGATTGGGAGTCCATTAGGGCAGCTCACAATTGGCCCAGCGTTGTCCAGGTTAGGGTTTGGCGGGTAGACCGTCACTGAAAATAATGATTTGTTCTTAAGTGACTTGCCTAGTTAAATAAAACATAAATAAAACAATTGGTGTTGGATTGAATACTGAAAGAAAGAAATGTGATTTTTTTTGTGGTATTTTTGTTATAAATAGGTTAATTGTTATAGTTTTACTGTAGCAGTTGTGTGTCTGGTTTCCCAATATTCAAATCCCTCACCAGACGACATGCTTCTCTGAATAATATGCTGATTATTTGTGGTCTAGTAGTCAGACTGTGGAATGGACAGACTGCACATGATTAGAATATGAGAGACTTGTTTTGGTTGGAAAGTGTTTCTGTCTTTAACATCTAATGTTCTGTCTCTGTGCTGCGCTGGGGGTCTGTCTCTGTGCTGCGCTGGGGGTCTGTCTCTGTGCTGCGCTGGGGGTCTGTCTCAACAGTTCTTATCCGTGTACACGCTCAGGAGGTAGGTGGAATCAAATCTAGTGATTGATCATCAAAGATATTGATAATGTAATGTGTGTGTGAATTGACTGATGTCCTCCAACCTAAGGCAGAGGTCTTCTCCAGCTCCTGTCCTGCAGAGCCTCTGGGTGGGCCTGCTTTACTTCACACCCAGCTGCAAGTAGTTCTCCAGGAGCTGAGTTGAAGAACCCTGCCCTGGCCTTAGAGACTAATGTTCCATCTCTCCCTCTCTGTGTTTCAGGGGGAGGAGGTGACTGAGACATGGACAGGACGAGCCTGTAAGTGTGACTGTGAGGGGGCAGAATCCCCAACCCAGTTCACCTCCCTCTCCCCCAGCCCACCACGTGTCATGGAGTGCATGCCAGGTAAAGACCAAGCCTTCTGTCTCTCTGTCTCTGTCTGTCTCTGTCTCTCTCTGTCTGTCTCTGTCTCTCTCTCTGTCTGTCTCTGTCTCTCTCTGTCTCTGTCTCTCTCTCTGTCTGTCTCTGTCTGTCTGTGTCTCTCTCTCTCTCTCTCTGTCTGTCTCTGTCTCTCTCTGTCTCTCTCTCTGTCTGTCTCTGTCTGTCTCTGTCTCTCTCTGTCTCTGTCTCTCTCTCTGTCTGTCTCTGTCTGTCTGTCTATGTGTGTCTCTATCTCTCTCTGTCTCTGTCTATGTCTCTGTCTATGTGTGTCTCTATCTCTCTCTCTCTGTCTATGTGTCTCTATCTCTCTCTGTCTATGTGTGTCTCTGTCTCTGTCTCTGTGTCTCTGTGTCTCTGTCTCTGTCTCTGTCTATGTGTGTCTCTATCTCTCTCTGTCTATGTGTGTCTCTATCTCTCTCTGTCTCTGTCTATGTGTGTCTCTATCTCTCTCTGTCTATGTGTGTCTCTATCTCTCTCTGTCTATGTGTGTCTCTGTCTCTGTCTATGTGTGTCTCTGTCTCTGTCTCTGTCTCTGTCTGTGTCTGTCTCTATCTCTCTCTGTCTATGTGTGTCTCTATCTCTCTCTGTCTCTGTCTATGTGTGTCTCTATCTCTCTCTGTCTATGTGTGTCTCTATCTCTCTCTGTCTCTGTCTGTGTGTGTCTCTGTCTCTCTCTGTCTGTGTGTCTCTCTCTCTGTCTCTGTCTCTGTCTGTCTCTGTCTATGTGTGTCTCTGTCTATGTGTGTCTCTGTCTATGTGTGTCTCTGTCTATGTGTCTCTGTCTCTCTCTGTCTCTATGTGTGTCTCTGTCTCTCTCTGTCTATGTGTGTCTCTGTCTATGTGTGTCTCTATCTCTCTCTGTCTCTATGTGTGTCTCTGTCTCTGTCTATGTGTGTCTCTGTCTATGTGTGTCTCTGTCTATGTGTGTCTCTGTCTCTGTCTCTGTCTGTCTGTCTCTGTCTGTCTGTCTCTGTCTATGTGTGTCTCTCTCTCTCTATCTCTCGTTCTGTCTCTCTCTGTCTCTGGCTATCTCTCTCTCTGGCTATCTCTCTCTTTCTCTCTCTCTTTCTCTCTATGTCTCTCTCAATTCAATTCAAGTCAATTCAATTCAAGGGGCTTTATTGGCATTGGAAACATGTGTTAACATTGCCGAAGCAAGTGAAGTAGATAATATACAAAAGTGAAATAAACATTAAAAATGAACAGTAAACATTACACTCACCCAGTAGATGTGGGAGTTTATCAAAATCGGGTTTGTTTTTAAATTCTTTTTGGATCTGTGTAATCTGAAGGAAATATGTGTCTCTAATATGGTCATAGATTTGGCAGGAGGTTAGGACGTGCAGCTCAGTTTTCACCTCATTTTTTGGGCAGTGAGCACATAGCCTGTCTTCTCTTGAGAGCCAGGTCTGCCTACGGCGGCCTTTCTCAATAGCAAGGCTATGCTTGCTGAGTCTGTACATAGTCAAAGCTTTCCTTAAGTTTGGGTTAGTCACAATGGTCAGGTATTCTTCCACTGTGTACTCCCTGTTTTGGGCAAAATAGCATTCTAGTTTGCTCTGGTTTTATGTTAATTACTTGACACATTGAAAATAATTATCTTCTTGTTTTCTCATGATTTGGTTGGGTCTAATTGTGTTGCTGTCCTGGGACTCTGTGGGGTCTAATTGTGTTGCTGTCCTGGGACTCTATGGGGTCTAATTGTGTTGCTGTCCTGGGACTCTGTGGGGTCTGTTTGTGTTTGTGAACAGAGCCCCAGGACCAGCTTGCTTAGGGAACTCTTCTCCAGGTTCATCTCTCTGTAGGTGATGGCTTTATTATGGAAGGTTTGGGAATCACTTCCTTTTAGGTGGTTGTAGAATTTCTGGATTTTGATTAATTAGCGGGTATCGGCCTAATTCTGCTCTCTCTCTGTCTTTGTCTGTCTATTTCTCTTCTGTCTATGTCTATTTCTCTCTCTGTCTTTCTCTCTTTCTATGTCTATTTCTCTCTTTCTATGTCTATTTCTCTCTCTGTCTTTTTCTTTCTATGTCTATTTCTCTCTCTGTCTTTCTCTCTTTCTATGTCTATTTCTCTCTCTGTCTATGTCTCTTTTCTCTCTGTCTCTCTTTCTCTCTTTCTATGTCTATTTCTCTCTCTGTCTATGTCTATTTCTCTCTCTGTCTATGTCTATTTCTCTCTCTGTCTATGTCTCTCTTTCTCTCTTCTATGTCTATTTCTCTCTCTGTCTTTCTCTCTTTCTATGTCTATTTCTCTCTCTGTCTATGTCTATTTCTCTCTCTGTCTTTCTCTCTTTCTATGTCTATTTCTCTCTCTGTCTTTCTCTCTTTCTATGTCTATTTCTCTCTCTGTCTTTCTCTCTTTCTATGTCTATTTCTCTCTCTGTCTTTCTCTCTTTCTATGTCTATTTCTCTCTCTGTCTTTCTCTCTTTCTATGTCTATTTCTCTCTCTGTCTTTCTCTCTTTCTATGTCTATTTCTCTCTCTGTCTTTCTCTCTCTCTTTCTTTCTCTGTTTTCTCTCTCTCTCTCTTTTTCTCTCTCTGTCTGTCTCTCTCTCTTTCTCTCTCTCTCTGTCTATCTGTCTCTCTTTTCCCCCTCTCTCTCTCTCTCTCTCTGTCTGTCTCTCTATCTCTGTCTACCTGTCTATCTCTCTCTGTCTCACTTTTTCCCCTGTCTCCCTCTCTCTCCCTGTCTCTCTTTTTTCCCCTGTCTCTCTCTCTGTCTCTCTCTCACTCCTGTCTCTCTCTGCCTCTCTGTCTCTCTCTGTCTCTGTCTATCTGGTTGTTTAGTAGCTAGGTGCTACATGTAGCTTTGTCTCTGGTCTATGATCTCATGATCTGTATGTAGTCGTCAGTACTTTAGGCACGGTAAGCTGGGTGTGCATCATACATCAATGATTATGGACTGGAACCATTCTACAGAAGACTTGACACTCATTAACCTGACTTCAATATCTTGTGAGCAGACATCCAATCACAGTTAGATGTAGAAGTATCAACTAAATGAACATCATATCGGTATGTTGAGTTACCGTAGTTACCATAGGTCTACTGGTATGTATTCAATTGGAATGGATCAATATTGTTTTTAATTTAATTTGATTGGAAGCTGAGATCTTTGTAGGGGCTGAGAGGCGTGCATGTGTGTGTGCGTGTGTGTGTGCGTGTGTGTGTGTGTGTGTATAAAGTGACTATGAGCTGGAACCTGAACAAGTCTGTGCCTGCAGTCAGGTGGAATGTCATTAATCAGCAGATGGAGAGCCTCCTTGCTCCACTTCACACAGGCTGTGTGTGTAATCACATGACAGACAGACAGACAGACAGACAGACAGACAGACAGACAGACAGACAGACAGACAGACAGACAGACAGACAGACAGACAGACAGACAGACAGACAGACAGACAGACAGACAGACAGACAGAGAGTACTGTGCAGTATGCTAGCAGGATTATCCCTTTACTAGAACAGGGTTGTGATGCACAGATTACTAGGACCAAAATAGGACGTCTGTCCTTCTCACACTTATAAAAAGGAAAGGTGTTGATTGGGTGATCAGATCCTCCTCTATCTTCCTGTTCAAACAGCAGAGTGGATAGGAGAGGCTGGGCTTGCATCCCAAATGAATCCCTATTCCGTCCAATGCACTTCTTTGGCACAGATTATTATGGGCCATAGGGACGCAGCCTGATACTCGTTCCAAAAAGTCAAACAGCAGGCTACTACTATACTATTACTACTATACTACTACTACTACTATTAGTATTATTACTACTACTATACTACTACTATACTACTACTACTTACTTCTACTACTACTACTACTACTACTATACTACTACTACTACTATTAGTATTATTATTTACTACTACTACTACTACTACTATTAGTATTATTACTACTACCACTATACTACTACTACTACTACTATACCACTACTACTACTATTCGTATTATTACTACTACTACTACTACTATACTACTGCAACTACTACTATACTACTGCTACTACTACTACCACTATTAGTATTATTACTACTATACTACTACTGCTACTACTACTACTATACTATTACTACTATACTACTACTATTAGTATTACTACTACTACTATACTACTGCTACTACTACTATACTACTACTACTACTATTATACTACTACTACTACTAGTACAACTACTACTTCTACTACTATTATGCTACTACTACTATTATTACTATTACTACTACTACTAAACTACTTCTACTACTATTATACTACTACTACTATTATTACTATTACTACTTCTACTACTATTATACTACTACTATTACTACTACTACTATTAGTATTATTACTATTATTAGTATTACTACTACTACTAAACTACTTCTACTACTATTATACTACCACTATACTATTACTACTATACTACTACTATTAGTATTATTACTACTACTACTACTATTCATATTATTACTACTACCACTATACTACTACTACTATGCTATTACTACTATACTACTACTACTACTATTAGTAATATTACTACTGCCACTATACTACTACTACTACTATACTATTACTACTATACTACTACTATTTGTATTATTACTACTACTGCAACTACTATACTACTGCGACTACTACTATACTACTGCTACTACTACTATTAGTATTATTACTACTACTACTACTACTATACTATTACTACTATACTACTACTACTATTAGTATTACTACTACTACTACTACTATACTACTGCTACTACTACTCTACTACTGCTACTACTACTATACTACTACTACTATTATACTACTACTACTACTAGTACTACTTCTACTACTATTATTACTATTACTACTACTACTAAACTACTTCTACTACTATTATACTACTACTACTTTTATTACTATTACTACTACTACTAAACTACTTCTACTACTATTATACTACTACTACTATTAGTATTATTACTATTATTAGTATTACTACTACTACTAAACTACTTCTACTACTATACTACTTCTACTACTATTATACTACTACTACTATTATACTACTACTACTACTACTACTGCTACTACTAATATACTACTACTGCTACTATTATTATTACTACTACTACTAATATACTACTACTACTACTACTACTACTACTATTATACTACTACTACTACTACTATTATACTACTACTACTACTACTACTATTCATACTATTACTACTACTAACAGGTGGTTCTATTTGGCCCCTCATTGTTGGCCATAAAAGACTGTAACAGCAGGAAATCATCTCCAAGTGATTTTAATAAGAAATGTGTTGCGTAGTATTCCTACGCATAATAGACAGACGTGATTGTATACTGATGTAAACAAGCTTTGAAATGAGTGTTTCATGCCAACATTATACTCTACCTGTTTAGGCTTCTTGCGGTCAGTTTGCAGTCTAAAAATGATTTGCAGTTGTGTTCCGGCCCCCCCGACCATCCGCTCAATAGTAAATCGCCCCATGGCTCAATTTAGTTGTGTGATCCATGTCCCACTCATTGTGTTGGTTATCCAGGAAGGAAACAACTTGGTAGGGTTAAAGCCTCTGGTAGGATGTGGCAGCCAACCATCTGCTGTGCTCTTCTACTAAGGGATGTTTATCTAATGGATGTTTATCTAATGGATGTTTATCTAGTGGATGTTTATCTAGTGGATGTTTATCTAGTGGATGTTTATCTAGTGGATGTTTATCTAGTGGATGTTTATCTAGTGGATGTTTATCTAGTGGATGTTTATCTAATGGATGTTTATCTAATGGATGTTTATCTAGTGGATGTTTATCTAGTGGATGTTTATCTAGTGGATGTTTATCTAGTGGATGTTTATCTAATGGATGTTTATCTAATGGATGTTTATCTTCAATGTGGAGAATTAAAATAGAAGGATTTAGGATTGGAGATATACGAGTCCAAAATGGCACCCTATTCCCTACATAGTGTACTACTTTTGGATGGTGCAGGAAATCAGGGACTCAGAGGGGCTGGGTGGGTTGGAGGGAGAGGATTAATGTGGTGGTGGTTATTAGGTGGGTACCTCAGTCACCAGACGTGACCTTGCATGTTGGTGTTGTCTTTCATAACATGTTTATCGGGTGGATGTTCCAGTTCTGCAACCAGGAAGTGTTTTTGCCCTTTGTTGAAGGCAGCAAAAGCCCTTCAAATTCAGTTCAGAATACAGTGTTTCCTGTGTAGAGAAGTGTCTTCCATTGGGCTACCCTATAGTGACTATGTGGTCTCTAACAACATACAGTACATGCAGATGATACGTGTCCTAGGATCGGAGGACCTGTGACGATAACTACAAAATAATTAGCATCAGTGTGACGTCCATTGTTTGGCATCCAATGTTAACATGTTAACTACTTCCTGTTAACTACTAGGACGTCTGTCCTTCTCACACTTATAAAAAGGAAAGGTGTTGATTGGGTGATCAGATCCTCCTCTATCTTCCTGTTCAAACAGCAGAGTGGATAGGAGAGGCTGGGCTTGCATCCCAAATGAATCCCTATTCCGTCCAATGCACTTCTTTGGCACAGATTATTATGGGCCATAGGGACGCAGCCTGATACTCGTTCCAAAGAGTCAAACAGCAGGCTACTACTATACTATTACTACTATACTACTACTACATAGACATACTTCCTTGTTGTCGACCATGATTTCCGTGTCTCACCTTGGCGTTCCTCCTCTCCAGAGTGTCCGTACCACAAGCCCCTGGGTTTGGAGGCTGGATCAGTCAGACCAGACCAGATCAGCTGCTCCAACGAGGATCAGTACACTGGCTGGTTCTCCTCCTGGCTCCCCAGCAATGCCAGACTCAACAACCAGGGCTTTGGGTGAGTCCCATGCCTCAAGCTCAGCGGGCTAACATAGTTTCCCTGGCGGTTCCCCTCCAGGTCATTGTTTTTGCCTAGGCTTTAGCTCAGCGGGCTAACATAGTTTCCCTGGCGGTTCCCCTCCAGGTCATTGTTTTTGCCTAGGCTTTAGGTCAGCGGGCTAACATAGTTTCCCTGGCGGCCCCCCTCCAGGTCATTGTTTTTGCCTAGGCTTTAGCTCAGCGGGCTAACATAGTTTCCCTGGCGGTCCCCCTCCAGGTCATTGTTTTTGCCTAGGCTTTAGCTCAGCGGGCTAACATAGTTTCCCTGGCGGTTCCCCTCCAGGTGTGCTTGGCTGTCTAAGTTCCAGGACAACAGCCAGTGGTTGCAGATTGACCTGAAGGAGGTGATGGTGGTGTCTGGTATCCTGACCCAGGGGCGCTGTGACGCTGACGAATGGATCACCAAGTACAGCGTCCAGTACCGCACCGACCAGAATCTCAACTGGATCTACTACAAGGACCAGACGGGGAACAACAGGGTGGGCCCATCATAAAGACCTTTTACATTTAGTCACTGAGAAGATGCTTTTATTCAGAGAGACTCACAGTCAATAGATACTGTAACAAAACTTTTTTACAATCATAACATAGTTCATATACATACATCAATACATGGTTCATTATGACATCACAAGATCTACACATGTAATAATGTCCATGGATGTTTTTCTAAAACAACTTGTTTTGTTGGAGGTCAGCTTTCACATCAATAAATGGTTCATTATGACATCACAAGATCTACACATGTAATAATGTGGAAGACAGTCTTGGGATTTATACATACAGTATATCAAAATCAACCCTTCTCATCAGATCCCATATTTTTTTGGTTCTGTAGCAGTTCAGTACAAGGGTTTGTAAAGTCTAGGCCTGCTCGGTGAGGCAGGACATCTGGCAGGAGGATTCTCCATCTGTGTTTACTACATGGTGGTCTGTGTCGTCTCTCCTCCTCACACTGCTCTCTTTCTCTCCTCAGGTGTTCTACGGGAACTCAGACCGCTCCTCCTCGGTTCAGAACCTCCTGCGTCCTCCCATGGTAACTCGCTACATCCGTTTGCTCCCTCTGGGCTGGCACACACGTATCGCCATCCGCATGGAGCTGCTGCTCTGCATGAGCAAGTGTACCTGATTCTGTCTGTCCTGACGACCAGGGTCACACTCAGCAGGGTACAACACCGTGGAACGTTCAGACAGAAAATGTAATGAATAGAACTGACATGATTCTACATGACAGAAAGTCATATTGGTTCTACACAATATATTTCTATGTGACGGTCCTGTAATGATACACCATCCTGAACAGGCCCAAGGAGAGCCCTGGTCGTTCCCCTGGTCGTTCCCCTGGTCGTTCCCCTGGTCGTTCCCCTGGTCGTTCCCCTGGTCGTTCCCCTGGACGTTCCCCTGGACGTTCCCCTGGACGTTCCCCTGGTCGTTCCCCTGGTCGTTCCCCTGGACGTTCCCCTGGTCGTTCCCTATGCCAAGGTGGAATCTACTGCTCTGGAAACCCTAGTTTCCTTTCCTTCCCCAAACGGTTAAGTAATATCTCTCTCCCAGGGATGGGGTTTATGTGTGAAAATGTCCATTCTGTTTTCAGATTAGATGTGTTACAACAACAGTTTTATTTATGATAATTTTTTTTATACTGAACATAAAGGGGTGGATGGCCAGGTGTTTCCACTTGGGTGAGGAAGAGTGGATAAATACACGCCTGTGAACCGACAAACACAGAGAAATTGGGGATGATTATGTGATGAGGAAAGCTCAGAGAAAGAGAAGACTACCAGTCCTGTGGTTAACTGGATGTTGTGTACTGTACTATACTACTGTACTGTACTGTACTACTGTACTGTACTGTGTTGTGTGCTGTACTGTACTGTACTGTACTGTGTTGTGTACTGTAGTACTGTACTGTGTTGTGTACTGTACTGTACTACTGTACTGTGTTGTGTACTGTGCTGTACTGTACTGTGCAGTGTTGTGTACTGTACTGTGTTGTGTACTGTACTGTACTATACTGCTGTGCTGTGTTGTGTACTGTACTATACTACTGTACTGTACTGTACTATACTGCTGTGTTGTGTACTGTACTGTACTACTGTACTGTACTGTACTATACTACTGTACTGTACTGTGCTGTGTTGTGTACTGTACTGTACTGTACTATACTGTACTATACTACTGTACTGTACTATACTACTGTACTGTGCTGTGCTGTGTTGTGTACTGTACTGTACTATACTACTGTACTGTACTATACTACTGTACTGTGCTGTGTACTGTACTGTACTGTGCTGTGTTGTGTACTATACTACTGTACTGTACTATACTACTGTACTGTACTATACTACTGTACTGTGCTGTGTACTGTACTGTGCTGTGCTGTGTTGTGTACTGTACTATACTACTGTACTGTGCTGTGTTGTGTACTGTACTATACTACTGTACTGTACTGTGCTGTGTTGTGTTGTGTATGTAGTTTGTGACAGTGATGTAGACGTATCTTTCGTTGCTTGTTTTATTGTATTCATTTAAAGTTGACCAAAACCAGTTCCTGAAATAAAGACAAACTCTTGTACTCGTTTGTTTCGGAGTATCATTGAACAATATTCCTGTGTAATATTCCTCTGATGTCCAGTTTACAATACACCTGGAGGAATCTCCACTTGTGATGTGTGAAAACGTTTTCCTGATCCCCCAGAAAAAACATTTCATGCCAGTTAACAGGGTAGATCCATGTGGTTTTAATTCTTATTTACAGTCAGAGACCAAATATACACATATATAAATAATGCTGTTTATGTGTGATGTCATGCAAATAAAATCCTGTGGGTCAATTTAAACAAACTAACAACCGGAAGTGATTTATAATTCAGGATCATCTGGAATTTCGGATCATCTCAAACTGATGTGTTTTTCTGCCATTTTAATCCTGTGACAGCGTGAAGGAATGTTCACTTCAAACAACCACGAAACGGCAGTTAGGAATTATATAACAATGAGTTAACATAAACAGACATAAAGAGAAACATAAACAGACATAAAGAGAGACATAAACAGACATAAAGAGACATAAAGAGACATAAACAGACATAAACAGACATAAAGAGAGACATAAACAGACATAAACAGACATAAAGAGACATAAAGAGACATAAAGAGACATAAACAGACATAAAGAGACATAAAGAGACATAGACATAAAGAGACATAAACAGACATAAAGAGACATAAAGAGACATAGACATAAAGAGACATAAAGAGACATAAACAGACATAAAGAGACATAAAGAGACATAAACAGACAAACAGACATAAACAGACATGAAGAGACATAAACAGACAAAGAGACATAAACAGACATAAAGAGACATAAAGAGAGACATAAACAGACATAAAGAGACATAAACAGACATAAACAGACATAAAGAGAGACATAAAGAGACATAAACAGACATAAACAGACATAAAGAGAGACATAGACATAAAGAGACATAAAGAGACATAAACAGACATAAACAGACATAAAGAGACATAGAGAGACATAAACAGACATAAACAGACATAAAGAGACATAGACATAAAGAGACATAAACAGACATAAAGAGACATAAAGAGACATAGACATAAAGAGACATAAAGAGACATAAAGAGACATAGACATAAAGAGACATAAAGAGACATAAACAGACATAAACAGACATAAACAGACATAGAGACAAACAGACATAAACAGACATGAAGAGACATAAACAGACATAAAGAGAGACATAAAGAGAGACATAAAGAGACATAAACAGACATAAAGAGACATAAACAGACATAAAGAGAGACATAAAGAGACATAAACAGACATAAAGAGACATAAACAGACATAAACAGACATAAACAGACATAAAGAGACATAAACAGACATAAACAGACATAAAGAGACATAAAGAGACATAGACATAAAGAGACATAAACAGACATAAAGAGACATAAAGAGACATAGACATAAAGAGACATAAACAGACATAAAGAGACATAAAGAGACATAGACATAAAGAGACATAAACAGACATAAAGAGACATAAAGAGACATAGACATAAAGAGACATAAAGAGACAAAGAGACATAAACAGACATAAACAGACATAAAGAGACATAAAGAGACATAGACATAAAGAGACATAAACAGACATAAACAGACATAAAGAGACATAGACATAAAGAGACATAAACAGACATAAACAGACATAAAGAGACATAGACATAAAGAGACATAAACAGACATAAAGATACATAAAGAGACATAGACATAAAGAGACATAAAGAGACATAAAGAGACAAAGAGTCATAAACAGACATAAACAGACATAAAGAGACATAAAGAGACATAGACATAAAGAGACATAAACAGACATAAAGAGACATAAAGAGACATAGACATAAAGAGACATAAACAGACATAAAGAGACATAAAGAGACATAGACATAAAGAGACATAAACAGACATAAAGAGACATAAAGAGACATAAAGAGACATAAAGAGACATAAACAGACATAAACAGACATAAAGAGACATAAACAGACATAAAGAGACATAAAGAGAGACATAAACAGACATTAACAGACATAAACAGACATAAACAGACATAAAGAGAGACATAAACAGACATAAACAGACATAAAGAGAGACATAAACAGACATAAACAGACATAAAGAGACTTAAAGAGACATAAACAGACATAAAGAGACATAAACAGACATAAACAGACATAAAGAGACATAAAGAGACATAAACAGACATAAAGAGACATAAACAGAGACATAAACAGACATAAAGAGAGACATAAACAGACATAAACAGACATAAAGAGACATAAACAGACATAAAGAGACATAAAGAGAGACATAAACAGACATAAACAGACATAAAGAGACATAAACAGACATAAACAGACATAAACAGACATGAAGAGACATAAACAGACATAAACAGACATAAAGAGAGACATAAAGAGAGACATAAAGAGACATAAAGAGAGACATAAACAGACATAAAGAGACATAAACAGACATAAAGAGAGACATAAAGAGACATAAACAGACATAAAGAGACATAAACAGACATAAAGAGAGACATAAACAGACATAAAGAGACATAAACAGACATAAAGAGACATAAACAGACATAAACAGACATAAACAGACATAAAGAGACATAAACAGAGACATGAAGAGACATAAACAGACATAAACAGACATAAACAGACATAAAGAGACATAAAGAGACATAAACAGAGACATGAAGAGACATAAACAGACATAAACAGACATAAAGAGAGACATAAAGAGACATAAACAGACATAAACAGACATAAACAGACATAAACAGACATAAAGAGACATAAACAGACATAAACAGACATAAAGAGAGACATAAAGAGACATAAAGAGACATAAACAGACATAAAGAGACATAAAGAGACATAGACATAAAGAGACATAAAGAGACATAGACATAAAGAGACATAAAGAGACATAAACAGACATAAAGAGACATAAAGAGACATAGACATAAAGAGACATAAACAGACATAAAGAGACATAAAGAGACATAGACATAAAGAGACATAAAGAGACATAAACAGACATAAACAGACATAAAGAGACATAAACAGACATAAAGAGACATAAACAGACATAAAGAGAGACATAAACAGACATAAACAGACATAAACAGACATAAAGAGACATAAAGAGACATAAACAGACATAAACAGACATAAACAGACATAAAGAGAGACATAAACAGACATAAACAGACATAAAGAGACACAGACATAAAGAGACATAAACAGACATAAACAGACATAAAGAGACATAAAGAGACATAAGAGACATAAACAGACATAAACAGACATAAAGAGACATAAAGAGACATAGACATAAAGAGACATAAACAGACATAAAGAGACATAAAGAGACATAGACATAAAGAGACATAAACAGACATAAAGAGACATAAAGAGACATAGACATAAAGAGACATAAACAGACATAAAGAGACATAAAGAGACATAGACATAAAGAGACATAAAGAGACATAAACAGACATAAACAGACATAAAGAGACATAAACAGACATAAAGAGACATAAAGAGAGACATAAAGAGACATAAACAGACATAAACAGACATAAACAGACATAAAGAGACATAAACAGACATAAACAGACATAAAGAGACATAAACAGACATAAAGAGAGACATAAACAGACATAAACAGACATAAACAGACATAAAGAGACATAAAGAGACATAAACAGACATAAACAGACATAAACAGACATAAAGAGAGACATAAACAGACATAAACAGACATAAAGAGACTTAAAGAGACAAACAGACATAAAGAGACATAAACAGACATAAAGATACATAAAGAGACATAAAGAGAGACATAAACAGACATAAAGAGACATAAAGAGACATAAACAGACATAAAGAGAGACATAAACAGACATAAAGAGACATAAACAGACATAAAGAGCAACATAAAGAGACATAAACAGACATAAAGAGACATAAACAGACATAAAGAGACATAAACAGACATAAACAGACATAAACAGACATAAAGAGACATAAACAGAGACATGAAGAGACATAAACAGACATAAACAGACATAAACAGACATAAAGAGACATAAAGAGACATAAACAGAGACATGAAGAGACATAAACAGACAGAAAGAGAGACATAAAGAGACATAAACAGACATAAAGAGAGACATAAACAGACATAAAGAGACATAAACAGACATAAAGAGAGACATAAACAGACATAAAGAGACATAAACAGACATAAACAGACATAAACAGACATAAACAGACATAAAGAGAGACATAAAGAGAGACATAAACAGACATAAAGAGAGACATAAAGAGACATAAAGAGAGACATAAACAGACATAAAGAGACATAAAGAGACATAAACAGACATAAAGAGAGACATAAACAGACATAAAGAGACATAAACAGACATAAAGAGAAACATAAACAGACATAAAGAGACATAAACAGACATAAACAGACATAAACAGACATAAACAGACATAAACAGACATAAACAGACAAAGAGACAT
This sequence comes from Oncorhynchus tshawytscha, assembly GCF_018296145.1. Classification (NCBI taxonomy): domain Eukaryota; kingdom Metazoa; phylum Chordata; class Actinopteri; order Salmoniformes; family Salmonidae; genus Oncorhynchus; species Oncorhynchus tshawytscha. Next base: position 15,939 of record NW_024608422.1, read on the forward strand.
AAAGAGACATAAACAGACATAAAGAGACAAAGAGACATAAACAGAGACATGAAGAGACATAAACAGACATAAACAGAGACATAAAGAGACATAAACAGACATAAAGAGAGACATAAAGAGACATGAAGAGACATAAAGAGACATAAAGAGAGACATAAAGAGACATAAACAGACATAAAGAGAGACATAAAGAGAGACATAAACAGACATAAAGAGAGACAAAGAGAGACAGAGAGACATAAAGAGAGACATAAACAGACATAAAGAGACATAAACAGAGACATAAACAGAGACATGAAGAGACATAAACTGCAGGTGGAGGCTATTTGAGGTTAGACATTAGTGGGATAGCCTGGTGGTCCCAGATCGAGCTAAAGAGCACAAACAGATCGGAGACCAACTAGGCTAAATTAAAGGTGATCTTAAACCCAATATAATGAAATCACACCGTAAAGATTTCATGATAGATGCTGCAACTGGTCCTTAGTGTTTTTGCCACAGAACCCCTGGAAGACATTGAGTTCTATTGGACACAGAACGATGGTTACGACAAGGACCAGGATGCAACGCAGACAACAAGAGAAAAGTGGAACTGAAGTTCCATCCTGAAAGTGATGTTTCCAAACTGAAAAAGCGTGTATTCAACCTGGACGGTACAATGACAGGTGACGGCCCAAAGCTGTTCAATTAAAACGTTACTGTCAACTGTTAGTGTAGAACTGAATGTTCAATTAAAACGTTACTGTCAACTGTTAGTGTAGAACTGAATGTTCAATTAAAACGTTACTGTCAACTGTTAGTGTAGAACTGAATGTTCAATTAAACGTTACTGTCAACTGTTAGTGTAGAACTGAATGTTCAATTAAAATCACCAGATACACACAGTGAATGTTGGTGTCAGATACACACAGTGAATGTTGGTGTCAGATACACAGTGAATGTTGGTGTCAGATACACACAGTGAATGTTGGTGTCAGATACACACAGTGAATGTTGGTGTCAGATACACACAGTGAATGTTGGTGTCAGATACACAGTGAATGTTGGTGTCAGATACACAGTGAATGTTGGTGTCAGATACACACAGTGAATGTTGGTGTCAGATACACAGTGAATGTTGGTGTCAGATACACAGTGAATGTTGGTGTCAGATACACACAGTGAATGTTGGTGTCAGATACACAGTGAATGTTGGTGTCAGATACACAGTGAATGTTGGTGTCAGATACACAGTGAATGTTGGTGTCAGATACACACAGTGAATGTTGGTGTCAGATACACAGTGAATGTTGGTGTCAAATACACACAGTGAATGTTGGTGTCAGATACACAGTGAATGTTGGTGTCAAATACACACAGTGAATGTTGGTGTCAGATACACAGTGAATGTTGGTGTCAGATACACAGTGAATGTTGGTGTCAGATACACACAGTGAATGTTGGTGTCAGATACACACAGTGAATGTTGGTGTCAGATACACACAGTGAATGTTGGTGTCAGATACACACAGTGAATGTTGGTGTCAGATCACACAGTGAATGTGTGCTGTGGACATTGCTTGCTGTTTGGGGTTTTAGGCTGGGTTTCTGTACAGCACTCTGAGATATCAGCTGATGTACGAAGGGCTATATAAATAAATTTGATTTGATTTGATTTGATGTGGGGGTTATTAACACATCTCTGTGGAACAGCACATGTCCAGTTGTTTGGCGAGAACTGGACTGTAGTGAGGCTTTGAGGGGAGAGGACATCTTTCTGAGGGGCAGGCTGGGGCTTTGAGGGGAGAGGACATCTTTCTGAGGGGCAGGCTGGGGCTTTGAGGGGAGAGGACATCTTTCTGAGGGGCAGGCTGGGGCTTTGAGGGAAGAGGACATCTTTCTGAGGGGCAGGCTGGGGCTTTGAGGGGAGAGGACATCTTTCTGAGGGGCAGTCTGGGGCTTTGAGGGGAGAGGACATCTTTCTGAGGGGCAGTCTGGGGCTTTGAGGGGACAGGACATCTTTCTGAGGGGCAGTCTGGGGCTTTGAGGGGACAGGACATCTTTCTGAGGGGCAGTCTGGGGCTTTGAGGGGAGAGGACATCTTTCTGAGGGGCAGTCTGGGGCATTGAGGGGAGAGGACATCTTTCTGAGGGGCAGGCTTGGGTTTTGAGGGGAGAGGACATCTTTCTGAGGGGCAGGCTGGGGCTTTGAGGAGAGAGGACATCTTTCTGAGGGGCAGGCTGGGACAAAGTCAGATTGGTGTGCTCAGGAGGTGTGTGTGTGCTTGCGCACGGTGTGCCGGTGTGTGTGCGTGCGCACGTGTGTGTGAGTGCGTTTGTGTGTGTGTGTGTGTGTATACTCTTTTCTCTGTATATATCAATGATGTTGCTCTTGCTGCGGGCGATTCCCTGATCCACCTCTACGCAGACGACACCATTCTATATACTTTCGGCCCGTCATTGGACACTGTGCTATCCAACCTCCAAACAAGCTTCAATGCCATACAACACTCCTTCCGTGGCCTCCAACTGCTCTTAAACGCTAGTAAAACCAAATGCATGCTTTTCAACCGATCGCTGCCTGCACCCGCATGCCCGACTAGCATCACCACCCTGGATGGTTCCGACCTTGAATATGTGGACATCTATAAGTACCTAGGTGTCTGGCTAGACTGCAAACTCTCCTTCCAGACTCATATCAAACATCTCCAATCGAAAATCAAATCAAGAGTCGGCTTTCTATTCCGTAACAAAGCCTCCTTCACTCACGCCGCCAAGCTTACCCTAGTAAAACTGACTATCCTACCGATCCTCAACTTCGGCGATGTCATCTACAAAATGGCTTCCAACACTCTACTCAGCAAACTGGATGCAGTCTATCACAGTGCCATCCGTTTTGTCACTAAAGCACCTTATACCACCCACCACTGCGACCTGTATGCTCTAGTCGGCTGGCCCTCATTACATATTCGTCGCCAGACCCACTGGCTCAGGTCATCTACAAGTCCATGCTAGGTAAAGCTCCGCCTTATCTCAGTTCACTGGTCACGATGGCAACACCCATCCGTAGCACGCGCTCCAGCAGGTGTATCTCACTGATCATCCCTAAAGCCAACACCTCATTTGGCCGCCTTTCGTTCCAGTACTCTGCTGCCTGTGACTGGAACGAATTGCAAAAATCGCTGAAGTTGGAGACTTTTATCTCCCTCACCAACTTCAAACATCAGCTATCTGAGCAGCTAACCGATCGCTGCTGCTGTACATAGTCTATTGGTAAATAGCCCACCCATTTTCACCTACCTCATCCCCATACTGTTTTTATTTATTTACTTGCTCTTTTGCACACCAATATCTCTACCTGTACATGACCATCTGATCATTTATCACTCCAGTGTTAATCTGCAAAATTGTAATTATTCGCCTACCTCCTCATGCCTTTTGCACACATTGTATATAGACTCCCCCTTTGTTTTCTACTGTGTTATTGACTTGTTAATTGTTTATTCCATGTGTAACTCTGTGTTGTCTGCTCACACTGCTATGCTTTATCTTGGCCAGGTCGCAGTTGCAAATGAGAACTTGTTCTCAACTGGCCTACCTGGTTAAATAAAGGTGAAATAAAAAATAAATAAAAAATAAAAATACTTCTTCTTATTGTTACTTTGTCCTTGATGTTCACACTATGTACTGTAGATTAATGACTAGCCAGGGATAAAGATATCCATGACATTCATTCTGCCAATATCAGAAAGTTAGGCCTACGTATTTTACCCTTTAAAGCCAACAGCACAAACTGGTATGGTATGGATATCTCTGGTATGGATATCTCTGGTATGGATATCTCTGGTATGGATATCTCTGGTATGGATATCTCTGGTATGGATATCTCTGGTATGGATATCTCTGGTATGGATATCTCTGGTATGGATATCTCTGGTATGGATATCTCTGGTATGGATATCTCTGTTATGGCTGTCTCTGCTATGGATATCTCTGGTACGTGCGTTTGTGTGTGTGTATCCTTCATCAGGAAACAACAGGACATCTCAACAGGAATCTCCACATGGGGCCTGGAGTCTCTAATAACTAGATCAGCGGGTGTGACTGTCATGGTTACTGTACTGCAGAATGACCCTTTACAACAAACAGTACCTTACAGTACATTCCCATCTGTTTGTGCTAACTGACCATAGACCATATGAGTTGGGGCCTGGCGACACATGTGTGTCAAGATGATGTGGCAAATGATTACCTTTAAAAACTTCACAACCCTGAGCCATATAGGTATCTCATTATTTTATCATACATTATAACATTATATCATTTGTCTTTGTCCATCTGTCGTACATATATCTCCATAACTCTGTGTCAAATCAGATCAAATAAATAGACTAAAGAGACAAAGTAAACGGACAGAACAAACAGGCTATACTGTAACAACAATAAATAGAAATTCTGAAAAACCTCCACAATTAAATATTTTTGGATGAAATATTGAATTATTATTATATATAGTTAGAATCTTATAATCTTTTTTACATTTATTTTTAAAGCTCTTGCAATATTACACAATTATTAATTCTACAATACTTATTAAATCTCCATTTAGGCCTACATATCGTTAAATAAAGTAATTTAATTTAAATCAAATAAAAGGAATTTCATGAATAATATAATATAATATCAATACAAATTCTATCAAATGTTTGAAGCATCAAAAAAGGTCAGATTTTTACAGCCAGTCAGTCCACCTCCCAGTTCAGTCATATAGTCCTGAACTTAGAGAGATACAGTATAACCTTCTGAACTCTATAGTCATTGGTGAGTCTGGCGGCCAGCAGGTGGCAGTAGTGAGAGCCCAGAGTCCTATTCATTAGGGCACACAATTGAAAACGTTACAAAACGCTTCGCAACGCACCACAAAAAAATAAGCGTTTCTTATCGGACAGTAGTCCATCTTGTCCCTCCCTGCTTCAGTCTGTTTTGTTCCATTTTGGTGCCTAATCAACATGACGACCCTTGAGGACAGAGAGACGTCTCCTCCATAGACCTTTTTTCCTAGAATGGGCATCCCCATTCAAGTCAATGGGTGGTAGAATTCTAATTCCATGTTCTCCTCACAGGGCTGTCTCTTTCAGGTCGTTGAGGTTTGGCATCCGTGACCTTGACGGTCTGGTAAAGGTGGGCCCGTTGGCGACCATTTGGTCGGGTACGGCTGAGCCCCCTCTGCCCTGGCGAGGGCCGCCGCGTGCCAGTTGGACTCCAGCTGCCCCTGTATCTGCCCCGGGAGGGGTAACTCTGCTTCCTGTGGCTCTTAGACTGACCAGAGCTGGAGCTGCTGCTGCTAGGGTGTCCCTGGTGGGACCTACCGTCACCTCTCCCGTCGCTGAACACTCCCCCTTTAGAGGAGGAGGTGGGGGGGTTGGGGAGGTGCTGGAATCGCAGGTCGGAAGGAGGAGGGGGTTGGCTGGAAGAGGAGGAGGGGGAGAGGTGCAGGAGCCTGCGTAGGGACTTCAGGGGTTGGTTCTAAGGGGAGGCATAGAAAACAACCACCACAAAGCTTGTGAACACTAAGCGGGTACACCAAGGTGGAAAAGAACAATTCAGTTTACAATTCAGGAAATTCAGGAAGTGAATTGAAAATTCAGTTCAACCAGTAAACATAAATGAAGTATGACTGTGAATCCACCTGTTTCTCCTGAGGCCAGTCACTGACTCTCTCTCTCTGTCTCCCTCTCTCCCTCTCTCGCTCTCTTTCTCTGTCGCGATCTCGGCTCTGCTTCGCGTTCGCGGTCCTTATCCCGGGAGCGTTCGCGATTCTTCCTCCGGCTGCCGTGGTGAGAGGAAGACGAGGACTTGGCCCCCTTCTGGATAAACAGGTTGTCCTGGCCATCACCAGGAACCTACCATTTCACATCAGGAAAGGTGGGGGAGAGGGGGGGGTTAACACTGACACAGTCAAGAACGATGGACTCAGGACATTTCAATAAACCTGAACACCCCAAAACATCCACTAGACCTCCAGAGGGAAAAAAGGCTAAGGAATCTACTCTGACTGCATTTGGGGTCTAGTGGACACTTTCCGAGTGCATTGTGGGTAACACAGCGTGCAAATATGATGAGCAGGCATCACAGGCACATCTCTGGATGGCTGTGGGTCCTCCATGCACCCTCGCCTCCCCTCCCCTCCCCATTCCCTCTCCTCCCCTCCTCCTCCTCCTCCTCCTCCTCCTCCTCCTCCTCCTCGATCCTACTGCACCAGATGCTTCACATGCTGTTAATATCATTGAGCGGAGCGGACGGTGACATCACAGTGACGACATCACATGGAATGAACCCAGGAACCAACCAGCACACCAGCTCTCAAACCCAGGAAGTAGTGACTGTGAGACCCAACTGGCAGTACATTTCTGGATGACCATGGTCCAGTGACTCCTGTCCATCTCTGGCATCTCTGACAGAGAAACACGGACACATTTTCAATACTGTACTGTAACTTACCGTTGAAACTCTATTGGCTACTGAGGGACTGTCTATCACAACGTCAGCCCATTGAGCAGAATGTATGCAAACAGAACTACTGT